>NC_063203.1:26734362-26761862 GCF_017589495.1 Alosa alosa
GTCGTTTTTCCGGTTCTACTCTGTTCAATGTGTCTCTCTGTCTTATCTTGGGAGTTGAAGTTTGTTCTACCTGTTGATATCTCTAAGTGCCTCACATTGCACCCCCCCGGTTCTTTGGGGGGCAGCCGTGGCCTACTGAGCGCTTCGGACTTGTAACCGGAAGGTTGCCGGTTCGAACCCCGACCAGTAGGCACGGCTGAAGTGCCTTTGAGCAAGGCACCTAACCCCTCACTGTTCCCCGAGCGCCGCTGTTGTTGCAGGCAGCTCACTGTGCCGGGATTAGTGTGTGCTCACTGTGTGCTGAGTGTGTTTCACTAATTTCACAGATTGGGATAAATACAAATTCCCTCACGGGATGAAAAGAGTATATATACTTATACTTACTTATACTTATACATTGCATGGAGCAAAGTCTCATTCAGTATTCATCTCAAGACCATTATTTTAATCCTTTCTGTGAACATTATTACTACTATATTTTGACCACAAGTTTGTTGTGCTGTTCATATTTGTAACACAAAAAAGTGTCTCACACAGTTTTTAACCTGTCAGTAATGCTGCACTTTCATTGGCTCTCTGCAGCTGTACATTCAGCCAATCACAGATGTGGACGGCACACTAGACTGCTTCCGATTCGGCATCTCGTCGTCGGTCAACGGCCTGGTCATCGGCGCCACGGTGATGGAGGGGTTCTACGTGGCCTTCGACCGCGCCCAGAAGAGAGTGGGCTTCGCGGTCAGCACGTGTGCAGGTGAGCCGGACGAGAGGAGGTCGGGTTGGTCAGTCTGATGTCCCTGTCCATGCACTCAAATTGGGAAATGTCGTTTTTTTTTTATGACAACACCTGTTTCTCAAAGAGTCGCCGATAGAAGTCTCTGTTCCCTACACCCTTAAGGTGATGACACACGGGCCAACTTTCTAAGCAGTGAACTTTTTTTGCCTGGGGCACTAACATCACAGAATCCCGTATGTTCTGACTGGATTATCATCAAAAGTTGCCTACTGGTGATTCAAGATTTCTAGATAAAAAATATGCTGTCTAATGCCATAGGGAAGGATCTTGCTCAAGACGTTGCCATGTTTACCATCACCTTTAGTTCCCTAAAGCATTTCGGTACCGTATCGTAGCCGATACGGTATTACATACCGTATACCGTATCGGCTGGCCTGTAGGGAGCTAGTGTCTATTTTGGGCAGCATTAGTATTAATGTTAAACAGAAGCAGGGTGTTCACTGCAGCAGGACCGGTCATCAGGAGGCCATCTGACACTGCTGAAGGAGAGGGCAGATTTCCCAGAGCCACCCAGCCAGTTCTGTCAGCACAACTTGTAAGGGGGTCAGTCAGACAAGAAGGAAGACGCGGCGTCAGCAGCTTTTACAGTACAGACTTTGGACAAATACTTTGTTTTCTAATATGCACACAGTACTTGAGCTCAGACTGATCTGTCAGTGGACTCAACTGGTCCGTTTTTCTCCTGCCCCGCCTCCTCTCACACAGTAGCCCAGTCTTCTCCTCTCCTCTCCTCCCCTCCTCCCTGCACTTTTGCTGTGTTTTTCTCACCTCTCCTTTTCCTGTCTTGCCTTCTATCATGGTTTCATCTTGTCTCATTTCTCTCTCCTCTCTTTCTGTCCATCTCTCTTCACTCCTTCTCTGTCTGTCTCTCTTCTTCTCTGTCTCTTCTCTATTCTGTCCTTCTGTCCATCTCTCTTCTCTGTCAGTCTCTTTTTCTGTCTCTCTTCTTCACTGTCTCTTCTCTTTTCATCTGTCCCTCTGTCCGTCTCTCTTCTCTTCTGTCTGTCTCTTCTTCCGTCTGTCTCTTCTCTCTTCTTCTCTGTCTCTCTTCTCTTTTCATCTGTCCATCTCTCATATCTTCTTCTCTGTCTGTCCTTCTCTGCTATGCTGCTTTGTCGTTGTTAGTGTTTAAGCTTGATTTGAGTGCCCTATGCATACAATTCCACATTGAATGACCACTGTGTATGTCCACGTGCTATCTAAACAAAACTTCATGTTGACCCCTCTTCCCTCCCCTCAGAGCTAGCTGGGCAGCCGTTGGCGGAGATCGCGGGGCCCTTCCTGGCGGAGACGGTGTCGTCCGACTGCGTGTCCCGCTCGTTGCTGCGTGAGCCGCTGCTGTGGGTGCTGGCGTACACACTGATGGGGCTCTGCGCCCTGGTGCTGCTCGTCCTGGTGCTGCTGATGATGTTGCCGTGCCGACGCCGGGGCAGCGAGATCACAGACGAGTCCTCGCTTGTACGTCACCGCATCAAATGACGCATCCTGACCAAGAGGGAAGACACTGGAGTAGAGTGATGATCAAATGTGTGTGTGTGTGTGTGTGTGTGTGAGTAAACTGGGAGAAGAGTGGAAAAGCCAATCAGGACTATATTCCCCTATTCTCATACTCACTCTGTTGTTTCACATGTAGGTTCAACTCTTATTCTGCTCTATTCTTCTCTGCTTCATTCACTCTACTATATTAAGGAGTTAAATCTTTCCATTTCAATTTCACAAAAGCCACAATATCAACTCGCTTTGTTCCATTTCAGCCAGGACAAATGCAGCACTAAATAATAGGAAATACGCTAAAATAAAGGACGCACTGTGGTCAGAGGCTAAAGTGGATCATTGTTAAGAAGTGATTCTACGAGAAATGAATGTAGTATTTGAAACTTCTCAGTACCTGCAAAGCCCACACATTTTCCTACACATGATTAGAAACTGAGATCAGCCTCGAAATCGGTTTGGTTGGCACACTGTCAGCTTTTCTACTAGGGACTTCATGCACCTTTAAAGAGACGCAAAAGATTGATTCTGCCTTCAGCTGAGCAGCTTCAACTGGGGTCATGTTTCAGTGTCCCATGTCTCCCCTGCTTAAGTTCTACTGCGGAGACCGAGCCGGATCACAGCCGGATCACAGCCAGATGCGCCTCAGGGGTCTGTTTCCAGAGTTGACCTGAGCTCTGATATGAAGGACTTGCGCTATGTGTCTGGTATGGATGTTGTGTCCAATTGCGTCTCTTATCATATAAGGGCCCTTCCTGTAGAGGCCGGAGCACCGCTCTGCTTTGCCTCAGCTTGACACATCAGACTTGACCAACAGCTCTCTGTGTAGGCTGGTCACGCTGCAGCCTTAGTTGGGAAGTGACACAGTTAACACGCAGTAACGCAACTCCATGCATGTGCAACCATTACACCTAGTAGCCAGATTGAGTGCAGATCTGATCCAATGGAACTATTTTAAAGTCTTTTTTTTGCCTTTGCCTTGAAGGCACCTGTTGGCAGTCAACAACTCAGGCTCTTCCAGTCTTCTGAGAAAGTGTCTGGGTAAAGTACACCTCTAGGTGTGTGTGCGCGTGCGCGTGCGCGTGTGTGTGTGTGTGTGTGTGTGTGCGTGTGAGAGAGAGAGAGAAAGGCCCTCTTCCTTCTGCTTAATACCCAGAACACTATGGGAGTTCTCCTTCACAGTGTAAATATGAAATGATCCTAATCTTGTGCAGGACTAGGCCAGAGTCCAGGACATCACAATCTTTTTCCCACCATGTGTGCCCGAGTTGAGCGTTCGGCTGAGAGGGGGACGCGGCAGTTCTGGACGGAAGAGGGGGACACGGGGAGAGGGAAGGAAAAGAAAAGAATTGGGCATATGAAGGGAGGGAGAGAGAGAGAGAGAGAGAGAGAGAGTGCAAGTGGCTGCTGTTACTCGCGATCAGATCAGTGTGTGTGTGTGTGTGTGTGTTTGTCTGTAGCTGGAGAACAGCCTGCTCCAGTTGGTTGTGTGTAAATCAAGCGCGAGGCCTGCCGTACGACACCAGCACGGTGCACATCTGTGTGAACAGATGCAGGCGCTCCTAATGCCTACCCCTCTGGAAGTAATCCAGACGAGGGGGGGGGGGGGGGGCGAGTGCTGGCATTGTTACGCCTGTTTGCCCACTAAGCAGTTGTTTGTGATTCCCAACCCTCCTCATCCCCCTCTCCTACGCACCCCACCCCCCAACAACTGTGCAAGGGCTTATGGGATACATTACCCAGAGTCCTCTGCTCAGTGTATATCAGTAACGGGTGTGGGGCAGGCCGAGCTTGGCTGGGGAGATTCCTTTGTGTTCCTCTCTGCTGTGCAGAGCTCAATGGGAGAGGAGGAGAAGCTCTAGCCTCAACTCTTATGTCTGAATCTTTTCTTCAACTGCACACTGTGAAAATAGATCGGATTTTGGTTTGGTGGTTTGTTTTTGAAAGAAGAGCATGACTTTGGAAAGAAGGCTTTGGAGTACACACTAAGCACTGTGCTGTTGTCTCTTTGAAGGGGATGTCGTTGTGAGTCAGTTATCTGTGTGTGTATGTGTTTGTGCGTGTGTGGTGTTTAAACCCACAGGGTACATTTATAGGTATGATGAAGGTAGCGTTTTTACTTGTCCCTGTAGTAGTCATCTTTAATCTTGTTCCTATCTTGACCATAGATATTTTTGAGATTAAATGAAGGAAATTAAGGAATTGTGAGATTAAATGAAGGAAATGCAACATCTGCACATTTTATATATATATATATATATATATATATATATATATATATATATATATATATATATATATATATATATATATATATATATATATATATATATATATATATATATATGCAGATTTCAGTTCAACACACATTGGTTTAGAGTAGACCAGGGGATTCTCACATTGGGGTCTGCGGCCCCCTGGTGGTCTGTGAAGGCATTGGCCTGATCATGCAGTAAATAATCTAGTTTCACTGGGAATCTCTATTCAGTGGTGGTCCTCCACTTCATTCCTTAGTCAGAATGGTGGTCCCTGGGTCACAGTCAGTTGAGAACACCCTGGAGTAGATAGTTATTATTTGTTTGTTTTGGTTTTGTTCGTTTGTTTATTTTATGTCCTTAAAATGCCTGTCGCACAGAACAATGTGTATGTAATCGTTCATGAAATCTACTGCACACACTGTCTTTTATGCAGTTCATTTATCAAATGCACTGTTAGTGTTGATGTGCCAAACATTTGATTGTGTAAATATATTTCTGTGATTGTACTGAAATGTATGTCGACACATAATCGTAGACAAATTGTGATTGTATTTTTCGTATTTAATCATTTGCCAAAGGAGCTGTTGTATGAAGTTATTTTGTGGTTTAAGTTTTCAACTGTGTAGTACTTCCTTTAGTTTTGGTGTCAAGGAAGTTCAAAAAGAGACTTTACAACCAACATAGGATACATAGGAACTTGTGTGACCACATAACTGAAAAGTACTGTTATAAAATAGAAAACGTATCAAAGATTTGTACAACATTTATTTTCCTGCATGCAATATGCTTTTATGGCACAATCTTGAAATCTCCAAAATATTTATATCAAAGCAGTGCCATTGCCATTTAGCAGAAATGTATATATTAAATCAAATAAATATTTGATTCAACCTTTGAACAATCTTCCTGCGAAACCCTTGCTTTTTTGTGTATGATTTGACTATATGCATTGCATTGGTTGAAATTATATCTAAAATCGAACCAGAATCAAACTGTCTTTGTGCGACATCTAGTGGCAAAGCGCTGTTAGTGCCTTTGCAAAAAAAATTCTACCACGTAAGTATGATTTTTTATATCCATTTAGTTAAGCTAGCTACTTCCTTTCCTATGTAATTTTTACATCACCAAACATATTTCTAAAAACATTCTATGTGAGCTTTACAGTAGTTCATATGAATATTCTGTGTATTAGTGGCGTTGGTGGTATAGTGGTTAGCATAGCTGCCTTCCAAGCAGTTGACCCGGGTTCGATTCCCGGCCAACGCAGTGCTCTTTGGGCAGCCGTGGCCTACTGGTTAGCACTTCGGACCTGTAACCGGAGGGTTGCCGGTCCGAACCCCGACCAGTAGGCCACGGCTGAAGTGCTATGCTCCTGTGTCACCCCTTGAGCAAGACACCTAACCCCTCACTGCTCCCCGAGCGCCGCTGTTGTTGCAGGCAGCTCACTGCGCCGGGATTAGTGCTGTGTGTGTTTCACTAATTCATGGATTGGGATAAAATGCAGAGACCAAAATGTACTACAATTATTCAAAAGATTCAAATAATGGTTATCAGAATGTAAATCTAAATGTTGTCGAACTGTGAAGTGACCTACAGGCTACAGGCAAATAAAAACAGAAACAAACCATTTACATACATACTTTATCTTACATATCAATAAATAAGGATTTCTGTGTTGTCCATGTAAGTCGTTTTTTCAGCCGCCCCGGGGTGACTGCAGTCCAAGCCTTGTGAGAGAGAGAGTGAGAGAGTGAGAGAGAGAGAGAGCGAGAGAGAGAGAGTGAGAGAGAGAGAGAGCGAGAGAGAGAGAGAGAGAGTGAGAGAGAGTGAGAGAGAGAGTGAGGCCCCAGTTCAAGCCTTGTGAGAGGGCCCAACAGGCAGGCTGCACCAGGCACGTAACTGAAGCGTTTCATTCACGAAGCGAATGCTGCAACAATTAGCTTCCACTGTAATCAATGGAACTGACATGATAGCAGCGCGTTCGTTCAAAAAAAAATGGTGTGGCCTGCCTGTGGGACAAAATGGCAGCCATGTCATCAGTGTGCAAGCGACTGTGTGAGCTTTACCTTCATCTCAGCATAGATCCAGTCCAGGAAGTAGGCTACGTTGCCATAGACACCTGGCTTGTTTACACGACCACAGCCCTGCCCCCAGCTGGTAACTCCCACCAACCACCAAAGAGAGTCCTTCTCAGTCACCAGAGGCCCTCCTTCATCACCCTGGGGCATAATCAAGTGGACTTACAAAATCAGCATGTAACACACACACACACACACACACACACACACCTTGTGTCATCCTGGAGCAATATTAAGTGTACTGACAAAAACAGTATGTAGACACCATACAAAGCCCTTATCTGACATCAGGGGTCCTTCTAGATGTCCTTTTTAATATCAATCTATAGCAACCTTGCCACATGCTCCTGTGTCCCACCAGAGCAGAGCTAAGTGTGCTTAATGTTCAGTATGTTCACAAGGGTGTTGAGATGAGGTAGGCATAATATGAAGCTGTGAACATGCTGTCTGCAAACTCTCACAGTGCAACAGAGAGAAATATCAGAGAGAGTGTTTTCTTAAGAAGGGGGGGGGGGAGTGGTTGTGAGTGAAACTTTTGACAAGTACAGTTCAGAGAGTCTCTCTCAAACTACATGCATGACCGATTCTCTTTTATTCTTATTCTGTCACACTCACTCACTCACTTCATCACTCACTCACTCATGTCATCTCTCACTCACTCACTTACTCTCTCACTCACTCACTCGTCATCACTCACTCATGTCATCTCTCACT
This sequence comes from Alosa alosa, assembly GCF_017589495.1. NCBI lineage: Eukaryota > Metazoa > Chordata > Actinopteri > Clupeiformes > Clupeidae > Alosa > Alosa alosa. The sequence goes on from NC_063203.1 coordinate 26,741,697, forward strand.
CACTCACTCGTCATCACTCACTCACTCTCTATCTCTCACTCACTCACTTCACCTCTTACTCTCTCACTCACTCACTCACTTCATCACTCACTCACTCGTCATCATCACTCACTCTATCACTCACTCACTCACTCTATATCTCTCACTCACTCACTCACTCACTCACTTCACCTCTTACTCTCTCACTCACTCACTTACTTAATCTGTCACTCACGCACTTCATCACTCACTCTCTCTTTCTGCTGGTGAAGTGACTACAGCCGCCACCCCTTTGTGTGCAGTGCAAGTGTACTGTCCTAACTTAGACAAAAATATGGCTTCTTTGTGCGGTTCCACGGTGTGTTTGCATAAACACACACATAGAATTCAGTGTGTGGGTTGTACCCCCCCTCTCTCTCTCCTTGTTGTTCATCTCCAAGTTCCAGCCCCTTTCATATGTGGAACATCAAAGCCTGAGAACTGTTTGATCTTCCGATGCCTTTGTGGAGCCATGCTGAGTCATATTCTAAAAGCATAAAGGCAGAGGCTCACTCACACACACTCACACACCCCTCGTACACATGGGACAGTTGTTTCTAAGACATGGTGTGCTCATGCCAGAGGACTAGCTGCTCCCTCTCTATCTTCACAACCCAACTCTCTCAGCACCACTAACAAATGGACATGCTTAATCTAGCACTTATTGGACTGTTTCATTTTGTAAGTTGCTTTGGACAAAATTGTCTGCTAAATACCATTACCATAACCATACCTTACCAAGACCCTCCTCCATAACCATAACTTACAAAAACCTCTCCTCCATACCCATAACCATTACCATAACTTACCAAAACCCCTCCTCCTACCATAACTTACCAAAACCTCTCCTCCATACCCATAACCATACCAACCAAGAGCCTCTTCTCTATCCTGACTATCCCTTCTTCCTCCCTTGACTTCTATTCTATAGTATTATATCATTATAACTACATAATTATACTATAGTAGTATTGCTGCACTTTGTCCTAGTCCTACTGTACCCTGATGTTTTCCCTTTTTTGTCAGTTGCTTTGGGATAAAAGCGTAAATTTAAATGTAAATGGTAATGTGTTTGGTTGGATAAGGAGAGAGGACTATTGTGGACTATTGGATGACTATTGTGCTCTGGACTGGGTGAGGGGAGGCTGGATAAGGAGACAGGACTATTGTGCTCTGGACTGGGCGGGGTGGCGGTGGGGGGTGATCCTGTCTGTAGCTCATGTCTGTTCACATTCAGCACAGTTGAGGTGAAAAGCTTACGGTTTGTTCTGCACTCTAAATAAATGAAAATTCATTCGGTGAAATTATGTTTCTGTCTGTTAAAAACTACAGACCCAGGAGTGAATGTTTCAGCTCGTTGCCATCACTAGTGTTCAGACTTGAGGCTCACAAATACACACTCACGCACTTACTGTATCTGAAAAATGCAAGTACTCTCTCTGTCAAACACACACAAAGCATACCACATACATGCACACACACACACACTCTCTCTTTCTCTGTCTATCTATCTCTCTATCTCTCTGTTTCTCTTTCTCTCACTCTATCCGTCTCTCTCTCTCTTTCTCACACACTCACACTCACACAAACACACACACACACACACACACACACACACACACATACTCTCTCTTTCTCTGTCTGTCTATCTCTCTGTTTCTCTTTCTCTCTCTCTCTCTCTCTCTCTCTCTCTCTCTTTCTCACACACACACACACACACACACACACACACACCTCACAGCGGTCGACTCCTCCCTGCAGATTCCCTGCACAGATCATGCTGTCGGATATCTTGCCGTCATAAACCTCCGGGCTGTTGCACTTCACCCTGCTGATCAGAGACACCTGGGCCTCCATCAGCTTTGACGCCGCTGCACCTGCAGCAGATAGCAGACTGGCTGTTTACAGGCCAGATGTGCACGTGTGTATCACATAATGTATATGTATGTTTGGTTACACTTTACTTGAAGGTATCTACATAAGAGTGACATGAGACTGTCATTAACATGTCATAAACATTATAAACAAGTCATAAACGTTTATGACATAACGCTTCTGTTATTAAGTGTCATTCGGTTTTTGTCATGACAAGATAGGGTTAGCTTTAGTGGTATGGCAGTGTCATGACACTCTTATGTAGATACTTTCAAGTAAAGCGTTAGCGCATGTTCTTACGCTTGCTGTTTTTACTTGTGCTGCAGGATAAGATTGGACATTTTGAGAATACGATGCAAAATGATCCTAACTGAGAACATGAAAAGTGTCTATGTGAGCTCCCTACCGCCTTCCGAGGTCCTCCCAAATCCCACAATCCAGCTGGGCTGAGGTGGAGTAAATTCCATATCCACATTCGGCAGGCAGATTGGTCTCAAGGAATCTGCGCCATCCAGGATAGGAAAACAAGACCTGTTACCTCAGCCTTCGTTTCATATCATCTCAAAAAACACAGAATACACACACACACACACTGGACACTACATAGCTGTATTTATTTATGTATTTATGTGGCTTATGTGAGTATTGCCTATGTGGGTTATTATAAGTTTAGTCTGGTTATACCTATATAATTGAGTATGTGACTTGAAACATACAGGGTCATAAGGAAGGGAGAGGGACTTATGTCCAGCTAGACAGGCCACTGGGGTTGTTTCAACACCTACAGCACACATAAGGCTAGTGCTTGGTGGAGCATTTCTTATCATCTCTTTCTTCATTTTGATATTTCTTTTATGACAATAATGAAATATAGGCTCCATTCTACATTATGAGTCAAAGGGAATTCTAAAGGTCATCTTCATCTTAAGCATTTGTAATCATTTCTACTAGTTAGAAACGCATACATTGTGATAGATGGGCATTCAAATATATTTCTGATGTATTTTTTTTTTATTTCTTCTGTACCAGATATCTGGAAGGGATCGTGGAGTTTCATCAGTGAGATGTCATTGTTGTGGGTCTTGCTGTCATAGTCTGGAAAGGTGACGACGTGCGCCACTGTTTTAAACGGGAGGAACATATAATCCATCCTCCCATGGATCCGGTCATACACTCTCCAGGAGGAGGGGTCAAGGCTCCTGGCACACACACACGCACGCACGCACACAAGGTAATTGTTACATTACAAAACTCTTGGAAAAAAGAAGCTGTAGTTAAAGAATGCGTAAAACATATTGGTCAGATCTGGTCTAAGAGCATGACCAGTATCAGGAAAAGCACAAAAGCATCTGCAAAAATGTCACATAATTTCTTGAATTTCCCCTTGGGGATCAATAAAGTATCTATCTATCTATCTATCTATCTAACAGACCCACTTTGTGTACACTAGCTTGAGTAAGTGAGATCTGATTCTGTACTGTGTGTGCACTGCACGTCCCCACCTCTGGGCACACTGTGCTGCTGTGAGTATCCAGTAGGGGGCGATGATGGCGCCGCCGCAGGCGGTGGAGGTCACGTTGTCCATCAGCATCACCTGCCATGGCCATGCCCCGGCGGCCGCCTCCTGGCCACCCACCACCCGATCACTGCTGAGGGAGGGTTTGGAGCCACATGCTGAACAGGCAGAGGAGGAGAAAGGGGGGGGGGGGTATGGGTAAAAGAACAGAGAAATAAGTATAAGTATAAGTATAAGTATAAGTATATATATGAAGAGTTCAGAGTGCAAAACCCTCTAAATCCGTCTGACCACATTTCTTTTAAATGAGCATTTGAAATCCTATAGGTTTTTGCATAGAAATCGATATTTCAGACCAGGAAGAGAGTGTTATTTAGTGGGTTTTGAAGTTAAATTATTTGATTAACGTATACTATGTGAGGAGAGCATTCACTCACCATCTTTATCTCAGTTTGGACGTAGGTGGCTTTTGCATCTGAACCCTTCATATACTCTTTTGATCATGTGAGGGAAATTTGGTCTCTGCATTTATCCCAAACCGTGAATTAGTGAAACACACTCAGCACACAGTGAGCACACACACACTATACACAGTGAGGTGATGCATACACTAATCCCGGCGCAGTAAGCTGCCTGCAACAACAGCGGGGCTCAGGGAGCAGTGAGGGGTTAGGTGCCTTGCTCAAGGGCACTTCAGCCGTGCCTACTGGTCGGGGTTCGAACCGGCAACCCTCCAGTTACAAGTCCGAAGCGCTAACCAGTAAGCCACGGCTGCCCCTCTAAATAACCAGAAGGAAGGAAGGATAGAAAGAAAGAAAGAAAGAAAGGAATGGTGTTGCACATTGAGTGTGACCTTCAGAGGGACAACCTTGAGAGTGTCAGGTGTTGCCTGATTAAGGTATAGCTCTCTAGCAACAGAGAAAAATATCAGTGGAGTTGAAATGTTTTGTAATGTCACAGACTTTCCTTTATCTGTTCCCTACTCCCTTTTGATCTGTCTTTGTGCGTCCCACCCAAATCTACCTGCACATTGGTATAGATTGAGGAGCATAAAAGTTTAATCCAAACTCACCAATACAGCGCAGGGTCACTGTTTTACCTGAAGGGCAGGTATCACTGTGGAGTAAATGGATTCAATTAACATTAGGAGGATCTTCTCTAAATGCCATCCTGTCAGTCACAAGAGCACTCAAAACAGAGTTAGATAGTGTGTCTGTAGTGTTAAACTGAGTAGGTATGTATCATTTATCATTTTGGTTTGGTGCCATGTCAGGATCTGTGTCTGTTCACTTTTATTGCCGTTTTTATTACATTTTTTTATAGGTTTTAAGTTTCTTTAAAATCTGTAATTTTGTTCTTGTTGATTCTTTATGAACCTCAACTGGAAAACACTTGGTGAATAAATAAAAGTGACTTGACATAATATGGGTGTGCTGAGGAGGAAGTGACATAATATAGTCGTGCTGAGGAGGAAGTGACATACTAGGCGTGTTCGTCTTCATGCAGATCTCCCAGATGGATATGCGGAGCAAATGCGAAGCAATCCATCTGGCGGAGTCAGGTTGACGGGTCTGACGGAGTCCTTTCCAAAACTCCAGAGATTCCAGACCCCAGTGAGTGGGGTTGGGAATGGAATGACAGAACCAAAGTCTGGGTGCCATATTGGACAGATCTGGAAGATTCCAGCAAGGGATGCTCACTCCTCCTCAACTGTGGCTGTGTGGTTGCCTGTATGGGCAACTGTAAGTGCCACTGAGCTGGACTTTGCTGTACCACAATGTGCAAGTGTGAGGGAGGCTGTACTAATAATGATGAAGAGTGAAACCAAAAATCTTTGAATAAATACATGATGTTTAAGCAAAGTCATTTTAGGCAAGTCCCTCCACTCGGCGGCCATATTGCAACGCTTTTTGGGCACTCATCGGGCATCCATTTTGGCAGAAATGTGCGTGCCCAAGGCTTCACGACACCAATCTTGCTCCAGCGGTGAGATCACAACACATGATTGGCACAATGTCTTCACAACACACCACATGATTGGCTCAATGTATTCACATGTCAACATTTTGCCGCGGAAGGGGTGTGATTTGCGTAGACAACTGCCATATTGCCGTTACAAACTAAGCATTTACAAACTCATGCATTTCTATGGAGGATTTTTTGAGTGCTGTGTCTCCTCATTAGAAAGTCTATGGTTTAAGTATGAATTGTTTTTTTGTGTTATTTGACTAAAATATAATATTATTCCTTAACATGGTGAAAAGCCTAATATACTGTAACTTTTCACTGTGGCATAGTTCTGAATTTGTGTTTATTTAAGGCCTCAACAATGGTCTTTTTGGTCACAACATGTGATTTTTGACACTATAGTGATAATGATCTGTCCAATCAACAAAGAAAAGCATACCTTGGAGGTAAAATATGGGTCTAGGGACCTGAGTATTTTAATGTGACTTTTTCAGAGATATTGAGAGTTTATGAGCTAAATATGACTATGATACTAGATTTAAATTGACTTAAAATAAGAACATATCAAAATTGGATTCCTTGTATCAAACAAAGTAGAGAAAATACATTATACAACAATTTAAGACTAAAGGAAGCTGAGATATAACCTTTTCTCTTTTCGGCGGGGGCCATTTTGGATTTTATGGATAACTGTCAGTAGGGGGGCCACCTCAACTTGTATCCATGGATTTTTGAAAACCTTAGGTCTATACCTAACACCCTGCCAAAAATCAAAAGCTTATCCAGAAGTGCCCAATCTTCATGATTTTTCACATATTCCTTCCCAGCTATATCTTAGTAGCCTATTCCTGAATCCTGTCCCTTTCAAACTATGTTAAAATTGTGTGATTAGCCGCCAGCATAATAAAATCTAAATTAAAAGACAAAATCTTATTAGGCTCCAAGTTCCTGTCTGTCTGGGTGCACACTTAACTTGTACTGTCTGTTCTTAGAACTCAGCACAACAACATTTAACTTGAACTCTGTTCTTAGAACTCAGCACAACAACATTTAACTTGAACTCTATGTTCTTAGAACTCAGCACAACAATATTTCTGCTTACACAAATGGTTAAGTAAGGGATAACGGCCGCCGAGGTGTCCTGTTATACAGAATAAATGGACGAGGGCGAGTGGCAAAAAACTCCCCGACGCGTAGCGCCCAAGTCCATTAATTCCGTATAACTGGACACACCTCGAACCAGCAGCAGTAACAGCAAAAAATGTATTGTCCTGTTAGTACTGTCCTGAGTAGTGTCCTGTGACACCCAGACACTGTCCTGTAACACCCAGACACTGTCCTGAGCCTGGCCCTAGCATCTTAATGCTGTATTCACAGCATATGATCACTCGCATCACATTACCATGGGGTTGCTGTGTAGGTAATGCTCCTATTTAACATGACCACCATTACACTGGAGAGATCTTAGAAAACTTTGAAACTTTTATTTTTATTCTCCCGAGATGCTAGCTACTTAAGGTAGTTCGCTCATTATCTCAGATCAGTGAAGAACTACCAGAGAAAATGTCGGGAAGAAAAATCAAACAAGTTAATGTTAGACTTAGACTAGCTGTGTTACAGTTTCTCGTTGCAAAATTAAAATATCCATGCGCTTTTGTAGGCTACACAGTCTTAAAAAAACACTGTTTACAGCTCTTGAGTCACGTACTAGGCTAGGTCATTTTTTTATAACGATAATTTAGATAGGCCTAGGCTACACTTATGGGGTGGGTGCTATTGCGTTTTCTAAAGAATCTCCCGTGTTGGTTTTGTACAGAAATTAATATTAAGTGACACATACGTAAAAGAGAGAAAAAAAGGTCACCTTCCGATATTTAGCAGGCTACGGTCTGGAATTTAATTTAATATTGTTGTAATGGTAGGATAACTACACAGTTTACACAATAATTACACTGTGTTATAAATATTGTATATCAATGCATTTATTGTCTGTCAATTACCCAAAATTGTGGCTCTGTCTCTCATTGAACAGTAGCTTATTTAATGCATTCTAATCCATTGTCAATCACTTCCGGGAACTTTTTGAAGTTGAACCACGAACCACGTGACCTTAACGAATTTTGAACACCCATTGTCGCAACTCTACCTTTATATGGCTCTGGAGCTCTCCATTGTGTTCAACCCAGCATGCATCACATCAAGTTAGATCTGCACAGATCTGCATGAAGACGAACACGCCTAGTGCTGAGGAGGAAGTGACAAAATATGAGCGTGCTGAGGAGGAAGTGCTGAGGAGGAAGTGACATAATATGGACGTGCTAAGGAGGAAGTGCTGAGGGCAAGGACCTCAGGTTCTCCTACCTGTTCTGGAGGTTAGCCTGTAGTGGGATGTTGGGGTTTGTGTTCGATGGGAGTCTCATGAAGCCCTGAGAGCCACTCGATGGCACAGGTGTTTGACCTGAGCTCACATATGTGTCCCTGGAAGACACACAACACCAACGGACCACGTATCAACAAGACAATATATATAACAAATTGTTGACAATATTATTACAAAGATATTCCAGGGTCAACTAACCACCATTCTATGCCATACAGTTTTCCAGTCAATAAACGCTAATCCAGGAGTATGGAAATAAGAGATGTAGAGTCATTTCATTGGCTAATATCCAAATCTCAACTTTCAAAATCTTCTACTCACATGGCAAACTGTACCTGTAGTAATATTAAGTATTTACAAAATGGGAGGCGCACATGAATGAGCAAGACTCCAGTGTAGAGGAAAGAGAGGCCCCAGTTGTAATGGAGACAGCTGTTAGATGTAGTGTTTACTTACCTGCTGTATCCGATGCCCTCACAGGCCTGGCGGCCATATTCGTCAGTCCAGTCATCGGCACACACACTCCTCCAGGTCTGGCTACTCCGTGAGTATGCCTGCAGGAGGAAGTCATCCCCTGAGAGACGCACTGCAGAGCCATACACAAACACACAAACGCATCAGGTGCTGGTGTACTCTACTCGCAGAGAAACGCACTGAGGAAGCAGAACCCACAAACACCAGACCGGAGAACCACCACTCACCAAAGAAGAAGAGCTAACAACCACAAACATATACGTACATTAGTACCACCACAGATGTGCATTGAAGAACCATGAAGAACAAACCTCATTATACATTAGTACCGGAGAATCACGCTGAAAAACTAAGAACCACCAACATTACATTATACTTTATGGCTCTATGATAACAGAGAGGGATCTTCACATTTAAGCTAATGTATTCTAGTTAAGGTATGGTATTCCACGCATCATCCTTTAGAGACTGTGCAGTCAGGTGCTTCTCAGTAGGACAAGACGCTTTGAATTGAAGAGAGGGAGCTGGAGCACACTGATCACTTGCAGTCTTTTATTTAAGTAAAAGTATAAGTTTAAGTATATATACTCTTTTGTATAAGTATAAGTATACTTATACTATACTTATACTTTTATTTAAGTATAAGTTTATATAGTCTTTTGATCCCGAAAGGGAAATTTGGTCTCTGCATTTATCCCAATCCGTGAATTAGTGAAACACACTCAGCACACAGTGAACACACAGTGAGGTGAAGCACACACTAATCCCGACGCAGTGGGCTCGGGGAGCAGTGAGGAGTTAGGTGCCTTGCTCAAGGGCACTTCAGCCATTCCTACTGGTCGGGGTTCGAACCGGCAACCCTCCGGTTACAAGTCCGAAGCGCTAACCAGTAGGCCACGGCTGCCCCACTACACATTTTAAACAAACTGCTTGTCAATCATTGCTCGAACAAAAGAAGACCTTTTTTTATGTCTCAAGCTAACAGAGAAGGTTAACCAGTGACGCAATCCAGTGTTGAGAAAATCACTCCAACACAGCACTCAACAGTGCAGACATTCAACACCAAAAGCACTCGCTCAGTACAGGGCTATGATGGATGTCTGGAACCCGAGTCATAGATGTTTTCACTCCGTCACCAGCTTTATAGCTTCAGTAGATCATTTACAGTCATCTCCATCATCAGGCTGACACACACGCATTGTCTTTGTCTAAAGTTCAGTTCCACCAGCCCATAGAGAAGGAGGCTCCTGTACGGAAGGACTGTTTCAATGACCGGAGATTAGACAGATTTCTGCCCTCTTTGCTATAATGACGATTTTTGCGATGGCCGGTGATAACAGATATGGAGGAGCGGCACATATTTGGCTTTGGTGCCTGTGCTCGATGAACTTGTGCAGTTAAACTTGATTGTCTTGACCGTGTCCGTTTTCACCTAGGACAGCTGAACATAACAGATATCGGTTTGCTTTCACTTCCATTGATCATGAATTGTACGAGAATATAAGACGTGTTCTATGGACTGGTCAGAATAACAGGCCACTCCAAAATGTTCTGTTGAATCACACAACACAATGCCACTAATGTCACAAGTTTGAGGGAGTGGGTAATTGTGCAACATGTCCTAGCACTGACAAGTTTATAGAGAAGACAAGTAAAGAAACAAAGAGAGTGTAGAAAAAAATACACTGGTGAAGTACACACACTGGTGGAGTACAGACACTGGTGGAGTACAGACACTGGTGAAGTACACACACTGGTGGAGTACAGACACTGGTGGAGTACACACACTGGTGGAGTACAGACACTGGTGGAGTACACACACTGGTGGAGTACACACACTGGTGGAGTACACACACTGGTGGAGTACAGACACTAGTGAAGTACAGACACTGGTGGAGTACACACACTGGTGAAGTACACACACTGGTGGAGTACAGACACTGGTGGAGTACACACACTGGTGGAGTACACACACTGGTGGAGTACAGACACTAGTGAAGTACAGACACTGGTGGAGTACACACACTGGTGGAGTACACACACTGGTGAAGTACACACACTGGTGGAGTACACACACTGGTGAAGTACAGACACTAGTGAAGTACAGACACTGGTGAAGTACAGATACTGGTAGAGTACACACACTGGTGAAGTACAGATACTGGTGGAGTACACACACTGGTAGTCACTTAAAAAAGTATGAAAAAGTGAAGTTAAAATATAAAATATAAAATTGCAGAAGTAGAGAACAAAATATTGAAAGAAAGAAAGAATGGATGAATGAATGATCAAAGTAAAGTGAAATATGAAATAGAAGTGATAACAAAAAGAAAGAAACAATGAATGAATGAATGAATAAATTAAAAAAAGAAAGAAGGTATAAGACAAGAGTAGAAGTGAAATGACAGTAGAGGAGGGGTCACTCACCACAGTTGGCCTCGTCCTGTCCACTGGAGCAGTGTGCTGTCCCATCACACCACTCCTCCTGCTTCACACACAAGCCATCACCACACCACACCACATTCACCCCGCACGGGGACAAGACTACACACGCACGCACGCGCGCACACATATGTACACACACATGCACACACACACACATGCACGCACACACACACACACACACACACACACAAGCACTTGAATCACTGTATATTTGGAATTTACAGGTGAGTTGTGAAGGTATAACATTATGTAGAGGCCATGTAGTACTTACAGTAATAAGCCAGCATGGTGGCAGCACACAGGCCCAGCCCGAGCACCATCACAGCAACCTGACTGAGGTTGATGCATTTCTTCTTCTTCACACCTGCAGCATGTCAAAGCCAACACTGAACTCACTCCACACTGAACTCACTCCACACTGAACTCACTCCACACTGAATTCACTCCACACTGAATTCACTTAACACTGAACTCACTCCACACTGAATTCACTCCACACTGAATTCACTCCACACTGAATTCACTTAACACTGAACTCACTCCACACTGAACTCACTCCACACTGAATTCACTCCACACTGAATTCACTTAACACTGAACTCACTCCACACTGAATTCACTCCACACTGAATTCACTTAACACTGAACTCACTCCACACTGAACTCACTCCACACTGAATTCACTCCACACTGGACTCACTTAACACTGGACTCACTTAACACTGAACTCACTCCACACTGAACTCACTTAACACTGGACTCACTCAACACTGAACTCACTTAACACTGAACTCACTCCACACTGAATTCACTTAACACTGGACTCGCTCAACACTGAAATCGCTCAACACTGAACTCACTCCACACTGAACTCCCTCCACACTCAACTCCCTCCACACTCAACTCACTCCACACTGAAGTCGGTCAACACTGAACTCACTCAACTCACTCAACACTGAACTCACTCAACTCTGAACTCACTCAACACTGAAGTCGCTCAACACTAAACTCACTCCACTTTGCTACATATGTAGCAGTATCTCAAGAAACTCAAACAGAGGGAATAACAAGTTCAACAAAATCGAAATATCTATAATAATGTTCATTTCATTCATTCATTCATTCATTCATTCTCTATTTAGTATACTGCATATTAGTATGAAGTATTTACATCATTTGTAACATGATGATTTAATCTAACGCATATTTCATGCGAGATTACATACCGCACTAACAGCATGGTGCATCCAAACATTTCATTAATCTCTCAGCCTTTTATTTCATCTGACTGAATCCAAACCAGAGACAACACGCACACACACACACACAGGGCAGAGGTCAGGTTGAGGAGCTGCGCTTACTTTTGGGTTTGGCCGGTGGAGGGGCCACAGGCTCGATGGTGTACTGTGGTTTCTGTGTGACCGCGCTGGGGTTAAAGGGTGGAGGTCTCTTCGCCTCACCCGGCTCAAAGCCCAGATTGATGTAGCTGGGCTCAGCTTCTACCTGCACACGCAACACATGGAGAGTCAAGTCAAGTCACCTTATTTATATAGCACATTTTAAAAAATCACTTCTAAGATCTTTTTTAAGACTGAACAAGCGGTCCTGAATAAAGACTTTCCACAGCAAAGGAATTGATGATTCAAGATTGAAGAGAACCCTGACGTCTTAATATGAAATACCACATCATAGCAAGTATACACTGACACCATGGCCTGTGACACTAGTTTAATGGAAATGGAAGACTTAATAACTAATTAATTCTAAGGTGTCATATCTGACCAAGGAAGAGTGTTTGGCACAAACTAGGGTGGTGTTCCCCAAAAGCATAATTGCACAACGACCATCATGACTAAGAAGATCGTGAGCAGGTCAATTAAAGGAGAATTCCGGTGTGATATTGACCTAAAGTGTATTAAAACATGATACCGAGTGTGAACGTATGTCTCATAGCCCATCTCGGCTTGTCCCCTGCAGTCCAAAATCTGGCGCTAGCTAGCCGATGCTACCAACAGCTTTTTCAATAGTGGTGCTTCAGCATCGGGCTAGCCATGCAAATAAATCACTGTTTTACACCCATTTACGAGGCTCAATGTATCTCCACACTTCATTGGTAGACTTCCGAGGGCCCTGACATTTAAAACGAGACATTGAGAACTTTGAAAAAGCACTGGTAGTTTACTTACAAGACGATTTATACAGACAGTATCTTCACGAAGTTTAGCGTTTGCAGCCATCTTGAATTTAGTCACGATAAGTACAAAAATAATTCAGTGGAAATGCATGGATTCCAGTTTCAGTAGCAGCAACTGGAATCCATACATTTCCACTTGAATTATTTTTGGAATCTGATCCCTTATCATACCTGTTCATTCATACTCGTCGCTCGACTTATCGTGACTAAATTCAAGATGGCTGCAAACGCTAAACTCTGTGAAGATACTGTCTGTATAAATCGTCTTGTAAGTAAACTACCAGTGCTTTTTCAAAGTTCTCAATGTCTCGCTTTTAAATGTCAGGGCCCTCGAAGTCTACCAATGAAGTGTGGAGATACATTGAGCCTCGTAAATGGGTGTAAAACAGTGATTTATTTGCATGGCTAGCCCGATGCTGAAGCACCACTATTGAAAAAGCTGTTGGTAGCATCGGCTAACTAGCGCCAGATTTTGGAGTGCAGGGGACAAGCCGAGATGGGCTATGAGACATACGTTCACACTCGGTATCATGTTTCAATACACTTTAGGTCAATATCACACCGGAATTCTCCTTTAAGTGAGACTCGGTCATCGCACAACACCTGATCCAACAGATGAATCAAAGCCACACTCCTAACCAAAGATTCTAGAGCGGAGCCCTCTAGATTTTTTTGCTCCTAACCCAGGGATGGTGAATGGTGGATTTAATTGAATTTTAAATACAATTTGACTAAAAAACAAATGAAATAAATAACTGTAAGCAGTACTGTAGAGCAAAAATAATGAAATATGGCAAAATATTAAATAATCATTATCTTAATTTCAATCACAGATTGTCACTTTCATAATCATTGGCAAATCATAACAAATTCATCATGACAATAACAACTGAAAACTCAATTCAATTGACCTCTCTCATTAGAAGTAAGCACTCACCATATGAACAGCCATGTTATTCCAGTAGCATTAAGAAGCAGTGCACAGGGAAATCTGTGGAATAGGATTACATTAGCACCAATACACTTCACTCAGTTGCATATGAATAAAATGCTCTGTCCCAATGGCCTCAAAGGAGTTTCACCTGACTCACCCGGTAACTTCTCATGTGAGTGGCTCTCCTTAGCGCTGTGGACAGTGGACTGTGTGTGTGGCAGGTGGGGGCATTTCTCTTTTCACCCCAGCCTTGTTCAAACACTCAGGTCTCAGAGAGAGAGAGAGAGAGAGAGAGAGAGAGGGGGGGGGGGGGCTCTCCCATCATACCCCTCCACACACTGACTCTAATGACACACACACAGTTTACATGACAAAGCAAAAACGTTGTCTTTAAATGAAGGAAGAACGCCTGCTCCCAACGGATAGTGATGGCAGGTAACTCCATATTGTATATAATGAGCTTTTGTGTCTAAATGTCGAACTGTGGGCCACAGACCCTCCACAGAGGGAGCGAATAAAACTACTGGCACTTTGTGGAAACTAACATAAAAAAAAAATGTTTTTAATAATAAACAATTTTAATAACCCTAACTATTTTAAGTAATCGTTAACAACTATTTTGTGAGACACATGACACCCACTTTCATGACTCCTTAGACCTTTCACCTTTACCTTATCTGCCTCTGTAGATTTACACACGTACATGCTCGCACAGCAGTGTGACTGTTAGTCCTTTTTACTGCTTCTAAATCAAGTCAGCTGAAACGTCGTTGACGTTTGTCCATTGGGAGCTTGCTATGGCTAGCTTTTGCCCTAGCTGGGCATCGGACATCCTTCCATCTCTGTCTGGTCGAGGGGATCTCTCGGGACAGCTGGACCTGGGCTACTTTGCGGGAGATCTGCCGTGGCCGCCGAGCTGTTGCTGACCTGAGAGCTGCCATGCCAACTGCAGACTAACTGGGCCTCTGACATCCTTCCATCCATCCGTGAACGGTGCACTTCACTGTCTGGTCGAGGGGATCTCTCAGGACAGCTGGACCAAAGATTCTAGAGCGCTCTAGAATCTTTGAGCTGGACCTAGGGTAGCTACCAAAGGCTCTGTTCTAGAATCTTTGGTAGCTACTCTGCGAAATATCTGCCGTGGCCGCCGAGCTGTTGCTGACCTGCGAGCTGCCATGCCAACTGCAGACTAACGTTAGCCTAGCGGTGAGGAGCTGCAGTCTCACGGAGTAACAGACGGTCGCTGTTAGAAGTCCACCGAGTTGCGGATCTACACGATCGCCCACTACTTCAGACTGTGCTTCCAGTGATCTCCAGACTGCAGTCTACAAGGCCTAACGTTAACGTGATCTCCAGAGTGAATTCACCGGGTTGATCATTTGCTAACGTTAAAGAACTTTGTTGGCATATCGGTTGTGAAGACACTCTGTGCAGTTTTCACGGATCATCATTGCCCTTGGACATTTTCAGCTGGTTTGGATAATAATAATTTAATTATCTAATTAAAGAAACAATTTTAACATCACCTTTGCCCTTTTTAAAAATATTTTCTTTTTTTTTTCACTTTTTATTTGTTTTGTTGTTTGTCTTGGTGTCACAGGTACGCTGGCGACTACGCCGCTCCATCCGGCATCGTTTGTCTTGTTATGTGTCTTGCTTTGGGTTGCACTATGTGCATGTTAAATGCGCTTTAAAAATAAAACTGACTTGACTTGACTTGACCATGTTATGTCAGTCACTAGTTCCTATATGTAAATCCTACATGTGAAACGTACACGATGTTTATTGCAGACGCTTTTGTCCAAAGCGACTTACAATGATGTTAAAAAGCAATAAACATGCATTAACATATTAATAAACTCAATATAATTCAACTAAATAACAACAACCATACGCATATACAAATAGTATGTCCACTTACGAAATTATTACGTAAAAAAAGTGCCTTTCTGTTTTTCTTTATCTAAAGAGCTAAACTGTGATGGAGATGGGTCTGTGCTGGCTGTCCTTGGGTCATTATGTAGTGTAACATTCAAATTGCTTATCAACCAAAAATACCAACAGTTTGTTCATAAAATGATATTAATTTGCTTTTGTAGGCTAATGAAATGGGTGATTCCATATCGTTTACACGAAGGGAAGACGCCGATATTTCCCTGCGGTTTGGCCTCTCATTTACACGAAAACCCCGTTTTTATCACAGATAACCATTATTTCTAAAAACTCCGGCCAAAGTGGAGATTTATGATAACGCCGGTTATGTGTTGTCGTGTCAACTGGGAGAAACGGGGTTTTAGGTTCTCAAACGTCACATTACGCGCCAGAAAATGCTTAACGTGAGTGTCCTATGTTTACAGTTTGTTTGGCTACTGTTATGGATGCTATTAAGGTGGTACACATTTTTACGTTTGTGCAAACGCTTTAGGCCTGTTTGCATTGGCAAATATCATTCAAAAGAGAAATAGGAAGTGATTTGTTTTTGTTGTTGCTAATTTCGGGATTCTGATTGGCTAACGTGGGATTGAGCTTCTCCTTACACTGCCACCGACAGGTTTGGCATGCTCTTGACGGCATATATACACGGGGAAACTTCTCTGAAAACTGACAGGTGTGCATGATGTTATTTTTGAAAACGGAGAGGGTGAAATGTCCGTTTATGAAAATAGCCGGCCATGTATAAATGTAGCCTCAGATTCAATTATAAACTGGTACTACTGCATCATCCAATTTTATTTCATTTACAGTCTTTTTTTTATTATTACAAAAATCATTATACATCAAATCAAACAAATAAAAGAGATCTGTGACACACCTTACACTTATTTCAAAGCTATTGATGCCTTACTGCAATAAAACCCATTCTTAGCACTTCAGCGCTAAACTTGATGTCTGTTTGTTTTTTGTGTGATGATTTCAAGTGTAAGCAAGTACAGTACATAGCGTTATTAGTCTCAAAACACACCAGGCATGCCCTTTCTAAACACTCTCCCTTCCACATTTGTACTTTACAAAAAGAGTAAAGGCATATATGGTTGTTTACAGATTTACAGACTGGTCATTTTCTCTGATGTTGTAAACAAGTGCTCCTATTCTGAATGATCAAATTTGGTCACAGGCTTATTATTTACGGTCTAGAAAAGTACATTCTAGATCCATTCTTCACTGTACAGTATATAACCCATCGACACGTGTGGAGATGTCCACCATCTCTTCTCAAGGTGCAGGCTACAATAGCGTAAAAGAAACTGGCGTTCCACTTATTGCAGATCATAGTGCGTTGGAGTCGTGCGTCGTGCTCGGGGGCACAAAGGTCATCACAGGGTCTTCTGTTCAGGTGTCTTTGGTTTGCATAAGTGGCTTACAGTCAAACAGGAAAAGGGAGATATGGCACGACGCTTTGTGTGTGTGTGTGTGTGTGTGTGTGTGTGTCTGTGTGTGTGTGTCTGTGTGTTAGTGTCTGTGTGTTAGTGTGTGTGTGCACATATAAGTGCATGCACACAAGTGTGTTTATCTAAGGAGGCTTTTGCATGTGAATGTCTGTGTGCGTTTGTATGTGTATGTAGATGTTTGCATGTCTGTGTGAACGTGTGTGTGTGTGTGTGTGTGTGTGTAGATGTGGGTGCAGGTACATGCATGTATCAGTGTATGTATGCAGGTGTGAGTCGTGTGTGTGTGTGTGTGTGTGTGTGTGCGTATTGTGTATGTTTTTCAGACCCAGGCCTGCCACCCGGGAAACAGGCGGCTGAGGTTCTTGGGGTCCATGGCCTGCTGGATGAGGAGGTTGACCTGCCCCCCCACGCTGAGCACGGCGCCCCCCTCCACCCCCTTCAGCTTCTCCTGCAGCCGCAGCAGCACGCGCTCCGCCACCTTATTAAAGCTCTGACTGTCACTGCTACACACGCACGCACACGCACACACACACATAGACAGACACGCACACAGACACGCACACACAGACGCACGCACGCACAGACACACACACACACAGACACGCACACAGTCACGCACGCACGCACAGACACACAGACACACACACACACACACACACACACACACAGAAAGAAAGACAGACAGACAGACAGACAGACAGAAACAGATATAAACAAGAAACATAAACAAATACTATTGTTAGAGATATTCTTTTAAAACTAAGTATTCACACTATAAATTATTACAAACATATAAACCACTATGGTCGGCATATAAGGGATGAACTGTTCATCCGCACATGGTCCTACTTCATGGAAAGCACATAATAGAGCTTAAAGATTACAATGTTAAACCTGCCGATGTACCGGCATTCAAACTCAAATCATCACCCAGTGATCTCAACAAAATGTGATCACATATAGCACGTCAAACAACACATTTTCACTGAGAAGCTGCATTATGGGTAATGTAGGTATGAGGTTATGGGCTGAGTGAGTTGTCTGACCATAAGGCTTTGACTATTCCCTTTTGAGCATCGGTCATCCTAGGCTATGTCTTATGAGGTGGAAGGAGATTGATGGTGGACTTCAAAGGATTAGAATTTAGAACTAGAATTCAGAATCAATTCCCAATGTGTGAGACAGAGGATGGCTATCTGTTCTATTCTTAACACTTATGGGTGAACAGGTGTGTTCAGGTGTGAGGGCTCACCTGGCCTTCCTGTGGGCCTCCAGCTCGTCGGCGGGCGTTGGGTTGAGCGTGGCGTTCAGTTCCGCCTGCTCGTCCAGTTGCTGCTGCAGGTAGAAGGCTTTCAGCGGGTTCATCGTCCAGTCAAACAGCGGGTCGTACAGCAGCACCTGAAAATCGGATCAACAACAGCTCACCAGATCAGTACTTGTTTATCAACACAAAGCCTAAGACCTCATTTACGAAGACACATCAGAACAGGGTAGACACTAAAGCTTGTATTGTGGACTTTTGCTCTGAGGAACTTTGTCTGGTAACCTAAAAAATAATCAATATCTTTGTGCACACATATCAAGGCTACTTCCGCAATGTTTTTTTTCTTTAATTTCTCATATTCTTTTAATTATTCTATTTTATGTACTTGATTTCTTTAGCTGAAGTGTCAATAAAATGAAAATAAAGGCCTTTTAACTGTTAGAAAGTTTTTTGTTCTTTCTTTACCTATTATTTGTGCTTTATGCTTTTATTTTACTATTTTTCTCAATGTTTTACCTCCACTATGGTGAGCAGAGCCTCTTGGGAACTCCTCATCACCTCCATGGTCTTCTCACAGCACCTGAACACACCAGAAATTATGAACCACAGACCAACACACAGGACATTATGAACCACAGACCAACACACAGGACATTATGAACCAGAGACCAACACACAGGACATTATGAACCAGAATCCGACACACTAGACATTATGAACCACAGACCAACACACAGGACATTATGAACCCCAGTCCAGCACAATAGACGTTATGAACCATAGTCCAGCACACAGGTCAACTCAACATCTGATCAGCTCAGTCCAGCACACAGGACATTATGAACCACAGACCAACACACTACACATCATGAACCAGAGTCCAACACACAGGTCAACTCAACATCTGATCAGCTCAGCCCGTGAGGAGAGTTTAGATTAAAACTACCCTCAGGCTCCGTGTCCATGGCAACATATCGTATTGTATTAGGACAGACTGTGGCAGCATTGGTCTCAACACCACATTGAACAGAAATAATTTTAGGAAATTAATTTCAGGAGTTTCTCTCAGGCCCATGGTAGGGTAAACAACAGAGACAAACACAATAACACAGACATAATGTACGAGATAAACATCAGGATGTTGTGGGGAGATTTATTTCCTCAACTAAGGAGGACTTCACTGGGCATTGGTGCCACTAAACTGGACATGGGGGCATTGGTGCCACTAAATTGGGTATGAGGGCATTGGTGCCACTAAACTGGGAATGGGGGCATTGGTGCCACTCACCTCCTGAAGACGCCCTCCACCCCGGTGATGCCCATGCCATCCACTATGTCTCTGGACAGTCGGAAGGGCACTGTCTCTGGAGTGGGCAAAATTTTGCCCTGCTCAAACGCCACACCTGCAGGGGTGGGGGAGGTTAGGACAGATATACTAAAAACAAAATCAAATGATCTTTTGTTTGCATTTGACTTAGTGTAGAGTTACGCTGAAATGGATGGATGTATTAATAAGTAAAATTTGAGGGGGCAGCCGTGGCCTACTGGTTAGGGCTTCGGGCTTGTAACCGCAGGGACAGGGTTGCCGGTTCGATCCCCGACCAGTAGGAAAAATGTGGGCGGGGGAAGTGGTTGAGCACAGCTCTCCCATGCTCACATCCACGGCTGAAGTGCCCTTGAACAAGGCACCTAACCCCTCACTGCTCCCC
>NC_063203.1:26764362-26766862 GCF_017589495.1 Alosa alosa
ATTTGGGCGCACAGTCAGTTAAGTCACATTAAGAATGACTGACAACATTTAGACTACAGGAAACAGGATTTTAAAGATCAGTGCCTACTTTATTTTCAGTCTGTTCTATTTTCCTACATGTAAAATAATATAATACATTGCCATATTTGCATTTAGCCTGTATATCAAGTATCCTGCCAAATGTAGGCTAATTTATTTATTTGTGAATCCATCTATAGCTAAACCAAATATGCCCATGGTGACCTATCTGACTGCATACTGCCTAATACTACTACTAAAACAGTCCATTTTCTCTTCCACAAAACCCAACGTAGGCTAATCAAGGATATATGTTTTATACTTTTTTTTTTTTAAATATCAGCATTGATAGGGGCAGTAGGCCTACTTTCAGCATTGATAGGGGCAGTTAGGCCTACTTTCGTTTTGCACTTCAGCTTGTATTCGTTGTAAACAAACAAGCATGCGTGGAAGCCTGGAGTTGTCAGTAGCGTTCTACCTTTGAATAAAATGGGAGTATTACGGGAGGCTACTTTTGTGCCGGTTCACTACAGCTATATTTTGCATATTGCAGCCAATACATCAACTGGGCTGAAAGGCATGTTAGGTTACGTTTCCTTCTCTCACTGCATTCTCAGAATCTCATCCTGTTCCTCCTATATCAAATGAATTCGGTGGATAGAAGAACTAATTTCTTCAATCTTTGCATCTTGGCTGGCTAGTCTAAACTTTCCGCTTTTTTTTCTGGCTCTTGGATTTGATAGATGCGACTACTAGCGAGTCACAACGCCAAACTGCTAACGTTGATGGGAGGTGTAGTTTTATGCTGCATTCGCGGACGGGATTCTATGGTTTGCACCAGTAATGTTTCTCGATGTTGCGGTGTATTTTTTAGACAAACATTGACATGGTTAGAAGTCATTCGCACCAGTGCGCCTAAATATTTTTTTGCACTCGCACGGCATCATTTTTACTCGCATGTGCGAGTGAAATGGGCGCACTGTAGAGCCCTGGACTGGTGCAGTGTCAATTCCTACCTAAGATGTCCACTAGACTGTAGCTTGAATGTTATTCCTAATTTATGTAAGTCGCTTTGGATAAAAGCGTCTGCTAAATGAGAATAAATACAAACGAAGGAGGATAAAAAAAAAGTGCAGAGCGGATCAAATAAAAGGAAAACAAAGCAAAGCAAAGGATTATGGGTTCAACTATGTATATAGAAATACACAAGTGTATCCTTGCATACAATAGCAGCTCACCTTAAAGCACTTCTAGATTACATTAATTGTGTGTGTTCTTTGCTTCATTGTAAAGGCCATGTTTGTCTGCTGCTTTGAGGTAAAGCATCTACCCCAGGAATTTGTGTTTGGATAAATATTTAGGTTCTCTATACAGATAAGATGATTAGCCAGTGAGAGTGAAACGTCTTATCAAAAGATAAACACCTCTAGCCCAGATCAATTCCCACCCGTCCTCAATCAAGTCCCAGCTTTCTGACAAGTATACAAAAAGTCGAACCTAATGATTAACCCCCTTACAAACAGTCAAGCCCACTCACAGAAAGAAATAACCACACACATACACAACCCCACACATGGACACCGAGTTCTTTTCTGTGGTTACTTATACAGCGTCCACATACCAGTGGACAAAGGATTGGCCCTGCACATATGACACTCATTACGTCAGTCAGGCTCAGTTTCAGTCTAGCTCAGACGTAATCCTAGGACAACCAAAGATGTGTATGCCTCTGTTGTATACGTCCACAGATGTGTATGCCTCTGTTACATACGTCCACAGATGTGTATGCCTCTGTATATGTTCAAAGATGTGTATGCCTTTGTTGTATACGTCCACAGATGTGTATGCCTCTGTATATGTTCAAAGATGTGTATGCCTTTGTTGTATACGTCCACAGATGTGTATACCTCTGTTGTATATGTTCAAAGATGTGTATTCCTCTGTTGTATTTGTTCAAAGATGTGTATGCCTCTGTTGTATACGTTCATGATTGAATGAGGGCTGTGTCCAGTTTATTTCCAAGGTCATTGTTGTGAGTTAGTTTGAATGGTTCTGTGTGTGTGTGTGTTTGTGTGTGTGTAGGTGTGTGTGTGTCGTATGTGTCATGTGTGAGTGTGTGTGTGTCGTGTGAGTTTCTGTTTCCTTTCCGGTATCTCACCTTGACCAGCTGTCTCCGGTTCTTTCCGTCTGACCCTACGCAGTCGATGATCTTGGGCAGGTTGACCCCTCCAGCCAGGCAGAAGTTTGGCATGAAGGAATGAACGGTCACCAGGTTCTCATATTTACCCGAGGGGTCCACCTAGGAAAACAAATAAGACAACCAAAGGACTTTTGAATTAAAATAAGATAACAAAAGCACTTTTGAATTAAAATAAGAAAACAAAAGGACTTAAAAGGCCAATAAAAGTACTTCTGAATAAAAAAAAAGGCAATAAAAGTATTAATGAATGAACCATCTCCACCAATTACATCAGTTCACACG
>NC_063203.1:26771862-26776862 GCF_017589495.1 Alosa alosa
AGCATGAAAGACCCTTGGGTTAGGGTTTTTATGAATCTATTTAAAAAGCAGCAATATCTAGTAATATCAAAACAGACCTATCCAGTCGGCCATGTTGGCTCTGACTAAACCCGTCTGCCATGTTGGCTCTGAACTATCCTGTCGGCCATGTTGGCTCTGACCTTTCCTGTCAGCCATGTTGGCTCTGATTAATCCAGTCGGCCATGTTGGCTCTGACTAAACCCGTCTGCCATGTTGGCTCTGAACTATCCTGTCGGCCATTTTGGCTCTGACCTATCCTGTCAGCCATGTTGGCTCTGACCTATCCTGTCGGCCATGTTAGCTCTGATTAATCCTGTCGGCCATGTTGGCTCTGATTAATCCAGTCGGCCATGTTGGCTCTGACCTGTTGTTGCCGACCTTCCTCTCCCTCATCAGCTCCACCTCCTCCCTGGCCTTCTCCAGCAGTGCCTGCTTGTTCTCAAACTCCGAAGACTTCATGTAGTTGTCGATGCTCTGGTACTGGGCGTCTGAGAAGCGGGCCAGGGACAGGAAGGCCTGGGTCTTCTGGCTCTGCAGTCTGGGGTCAGAACCACCAGCATGGCCCTCAATCACCTCCACGGCCTACACACACACACAAACACACACACACACAGACACATTACAACAACTTACTGCAGGTGCCGGGGAATGTGTAAACTACCATGTGATTACAAGGGGATGAGTGAATTTGCTTCTTTCAAATAAGTTAGTTAGTAAGTTAGTAAAGACTGGACTGTTCATAGATGTAAAAAAATAATACACAGTAACATAATCGAATCTTTCAATTTTGATCATTTGATCAACTACTGATATTTGTTATTTTATCACCTGTCATAGATCATGACATCGAAGAGGTAAGAATAAGCCATTGGCATCAGAAGAGTCTCCAAAAATGTCACCAATATTAGAATCAACAATTAGAAGCAACATCTGCAACATCTGCCTTGGTGCAACTCCAGAAAGACCTGAAGCAAGGTTGACGTGTGTGTAGTCTGATCTGGAGAGAGTGTGTAGTCTGGAGAGAGTGTGTGTGATCTGGGCTGGTGTGTGTGTGTGTGTGTGTGTGTGTGTGTGTGTGTGTGTGTGCGGTGCTCTGAGCACACCTTCTCCAGGTACTTCTCCAGGATGACGGCAGGACTCTCCAGACATGTCTCCCCCAGCCAGGTGCCACACAGCCTCAGGCTCTCACTGTACACAGGGGCCAGCGCAGGGTTCATGTCCACCTACAACACACACACATCGCCTTGGCCTTTCTGCCTGCCACACACACCGCACACACACACACACACACACACACACACACGCACAAACATCAGCTTTAGGCTCACGGGGTTCATGGCACAATAACACACACATCAGAACGGACACACACACTTATGCATGAACATCAGTACTTCCACAAACACACAACATAAAACACATGCAGACATTTGAAATGCAGATGCTCACAAACTGCACATGTTAAAAAAAGACAATGGCAGCAGGTCCGATGTCAGGACAAGGAGATGATCAGAACTCGATCACAGCTTGAACACACACAAATACATACATCCTCACACAGCAAGTAAACTGCAGCCTAAAGCCCAATTCACAACAAAGATTTGTGATGAGATGAGCTGCAACATTCTATAAACCAGCAACTTGCTGCAACGTTCTAAAATCTTGCAACTGTGACTAGACATGGTGAATGCTTTGCGACGGCTTGCAACAACGTGCAACATCTAATTCACACCGCTGCAACTCCTTTCTGCTACGGTTTCGTCTCGTTGGAATCTTTGGTGTGAATTGGGCTTAAGATACCCGTAATGTATCCCAGTATGACTTCCTGATTAAAGTAACAGCAGGTGGTCACTGCTAGGAGTTCTGACCTGCTGCTCCAGGCTGTCAATCATCTGCTTGAGGCGGCCCAGGGCCAGCTTCTGCTCCTTCTGCTCCCAGAACACCTGCGCCTCCTCCAGCTGCCACGACGTCGCCGTGACGACCCCGCCCGCGCCCACGTCGCTGTGCTGCTTCATCTGGAACAGTGCCCTCTCAGCCAGCTGGCACAGGGAGAGAGTGGGCACAGGGGAGAGAGAGAGGGCACAGGGGAGAGAGAGAGGGCACAGGGGAGAGAGTGGGCACATGGGAGAGTGGGGCAGAGGAGAGAGAGAGGGCACAGGGGAGAGAGTGGGCACGTGTGTGTGTGTGTGTGTGTGTGTGTGTGTGTGTGTGTGTGTGTGTGTGTGTGCATGTGTGTGCATGTGTGTGACCGTGTGTGTGTGTGTGTGTGCGTGTGTGTGCGTGTGTGTGCATGTGTGTGCGTGTGTGTGTGTGTGTGTGTGTGTGTGTGTGTCTCACCTGCGTGTTCCCCGCGCCCCGTGCCAGTCGGCACAGCTCCATGAGGTGTGTGCAGTGGGAGGCCCTGAGGAGGCCCCTGGCCTGCGCCTCCTGCTCCCTCACGAGCAGCACCTCCTGCAGGAAGGGCAAAGCGCCAGGATGGGCTCCACCAGGCTGAACTCACTGTCCACCAGCAGCTCAGAGTGCTGCCGCCACCTGCTGTTGACCTCCAGTAAGCAGGCTCACTCAGAGGCCTGGAGACAGAGGTTTTACAGTAAACTGTGACTCAAAAAGCATGAAGTAGAGCTGCGCCTGTTTTAAGTCCTCTTGAGAAAAGTTCTCTGGTGCAGTGGTCAAAAGTCTTAGTAGATTGGCAAGGAGGACTGCTCTCTGAGAAACCAGTAATCACACAAAGGTTGGTTATTAAACCACTGTATTTAGTTTTTTTACATATTTTTTCAAAAAAATTTTGAGGCAACACAGTGTGCAAAAAATGTGAGAAAGTGCAAGAGTG
This sequence comes from Alosa alosa, assembly GCF_017589495.1. NCBI lineage: Eukaryota > Metazoa > Chordata > Actinopteri > Clupeiformes > Clupeidae > Alosa > Alosa alosa. Next base: position 26,774,714 of record NC_063203.1, read on the forward strand.
CTGTACAAACATTTCAGTCGGTGAAGACTATCTTCAGTGCAAAAAAGAGCAGCAGCATAGTGAGGCAACCTTGGGCAACCCTGGTTTCTCAGAGTGCAAGTCCTCCTTGCCAATCCACAGTAAAGCTGTGACAAATATTAATACCATGATATCCAGCTACAACATGCATACTACGTGTTCTACTGTCTTCATGCAAAGCTTGCATGTTATTCTATTTACTCATTTGTAAAGCAGTGTGATATACCAATGTGTGTGAACTGTGATGCATAATACAAATACTGATGAATGATACTGTAAGCTTGACCTCCATACATAACCTATGACATACTCTATATACTTACTTCATTGGTGCCTTTAGAGTGTGTGTGTTGTTGCAGGTTCTGCAGCTTAATGAGGTGTGTGTGATAATGAGTCTGTGTGTGTGTGTGTATGTTAAATTTCAGATGAAGGCATTAAGCTGAGGCGCGTAAGCATTTTTAAAATGTAAAGCCATGTGCGAATAAAAACTTTAGTTAATCCTCATGAGTGAAAACTTTAGTTAATCCTCATGAGTGCCTCGGACTTTGCTTTGAAACTATTCTAACTTCTTGGACCCCTAACTGAAGAACACCAGAGAACACCAAGTCCTACACCCTACAGTAGCAGCACTCCTTGCCACTTGTGTGTTTGTTTATGTTTGTGAGTGTGTGTGTGTGTGTGTGTGTGTGTCTTGGTGTGTGTGTGTCGGCACAGCTCCATGAGTGTGTGCAGTGGGAGGCCCTGAGGAGGCCCCTGGCCTGCGCCTCCTGCTCCCTCACGAGCAGCACCTCCTGCAGAGAGGAGCGCAGCGCCAGGATGGGCTCCACCAGGCTGAACTCACTGTCCACCAGCAGCTCAGAGTGCTGCCGCCACCTGCTGTTGACCTCCAGTAGCGCAGGCTCACTCAGAGGCCTGGAGACAGAGGTTTTACAGTAAAGCTGTGACTCAAAAAGCATGAAGTAGAGCTGCGCCTGTTTTTAAGTCCTCTTGAGAAAAGTTCTCTGGTGCAGTGGTCAAAAAGTCTTAGTAGATTGGCAAGGAGGACTCGCACTCTGAGAAACCAGTAATCACACAAGGTTGGTTATTAAACCACTGTATTTAGTTTTTTTACATATTTTTCAAAAATTTTGAGGCAACACAGTGTGCAAAAATGTGAGAAAGTGCAAGAGTGCTGTACAACATTTCCAGCCTGTAGCACTTATCTTCAGTGCAAAAAGAGCAGCAGCATAGTGAGGCAAACCTTAAGCAACCCTCTGGTTTCTCAGGAGTGCAGTCCTCCTTGCCAATCCACAGCAAAGCTGTGACAAAATTAATACCCATGATATCCAGCTACAACATGCATACTACGGCATTCATTGTCTCTTATGCAAAGCTTGCATGTTATTCCCATTTACCCATTTGTAAAGCAGTGTGATATACCAATGTGTGTGAACTGTGATGCATAATACAAATACTGATGAATGATACTGTAAGCTTGACCTCCATACATAACCCATGACATACCTATATATTTTACTTCATTGGTGCCTTTTAGAGGTGGTGTGTGTTGTTGCAGGTTCTTGCAGCTTAATGAGGTGTGTGTGATAATGAGTCTGTGTGTGTGTGTGTATGTTAAATTTTCAGATGAAGGCATTGCTGAGGCTGTAGCATTTTTAAAATGTAAAGCCATGCTTAATAAAACTTTTAGTTAATCCCTCAAGAGTGAAAAACTTTTAGTTAATCCTCAAGGAGGCCCCTGGACTTTGCTTTGAAACTATTCTAACTTCTTTGGACCCCTAACTGAAGAACACCAGAGAACACCAAGTCCTACACCCTACAGTAGCAGCACTCCTTGCCACTTGTGTGTTTGTTTATGTTTGTGAGTGTGTGTGTGTGTGTGTGTGCGTGTGCGCGTGTGTGTGTTGAGAGCAGACCTGGAGAAGAGCTGCTTGGTGCTGTCCAGCTCGCTGATCCTCTGCAGGTTGCACAGGGAGGGGTAGAGAGAGGAGACTGCCTCCAGACTGCCCTTACACAGCTCCTCAACCTCAGCCACCCTGAGACACACACACACACACACACACACACACACACACACACACACACAGACACACACACACACAGACACACACACAGACACACACAGACGCACACA
>NC_063203.1:26779362-26786862 GCF_017589495.1 Alosa alosa
TGTGTGTGTGTTGTTGTGTGTGTGTGTGTGGACTGATACCTGGTCAGAGGGCTGATTATCTTGCCTCCTCCACACCCATAGAGGCTGTCTGGCTCTCCAATGCTCCTGTGCACCTCTATCAGAAGCTCCTGTAGGACACAGCATATGGCACATGGACCAATGAGCTTTACCCACACACACACTCTCATTACTGTTATTAAAGGATAATTCCGGTATTTAGCACTTTGAGTCCCTTTTCTGGTTTGTTTTGGATGAACTAGAGTGGTGGACACAGAAATGTTGACGATGGGTCCTGTCTCGACTTTCTGACTCGTTTTGAATCGCCTTTGACTGGCTGGCTATGGGCATGCACAAACAGGTCCTTAAAACAACCTTTAACGTTCATTTTTAAAACTGTGCAACTCACCGAGTGGTTAGTGATGTTCGTTGATGATCCAAAACAAGTAGCATAGCGAAATACAGTTTCTGTCGTGTTTTATTTTGTAAAATCCCATAGATTTTTGGAAGACTAATTGCTTGATATCACTGCGCTACCAGAAATGGAAAGGGGGTCTGTTTACGGTTGTAGTCTTTCCCCGGCGAGACCTTATTTTACTGTCTATGCTTTAGACTCAAATATTGAGCGGAAGTTTATACACGGTTGTGAGGTATTTGAAAAAATAGTTCCACAATAGCAAATAACACGGATTGAAATCATACATTGCGCTGATATATTTCTTTTAATAATCAACAAACACCACCACTAACCACTCGGTGAGTTGCACAGTTTTGAAAACGAATGTTAAGGGTTGTTTTAAGGACATGTTTGGGCATGCCCATAGCCAGCCAGTCAAAGGTAATTCAAAACGAAGTCAGAAAGTCGGTGACAGGACTCCATCATTAAAATTTCGTGTCCACCACTCTAGTTCATCCAAAACAAATCAGAAAAGGAACTCAAAGTGCTAAATACCGGAATTATTATTAATCCTTTAATTGTGTGTGTGTGTGTGTGTGTGTGTGTTTTATGAACAGCAATAGCATTGAAAGCATCACAATACATACAGTATATGAAGCAAGAGTGTCTATGTGTGTGTGTGTGTGTATGCGTGCCTCACCTGTGTAACCCCAGCCTGCACAGCTGCATGAGGTGTAAGTGTGTGTGTGTGGTGTTTGTATGGAACGTGTGTGTGTATCTACCTGCAGACTGATTCCTGTGTCCTCCACACTCTTCTCACTCACACTGCTGATGGAGAGAGTCTGGCTGCACTCATCAAACATCATCCTCCTGCACACACCAGTCTGGCCCCTGTCACACACACACAATCATTTAAACATTTGGCATGTATGTACCATGAATGTACCAGGTGACGTGCTGAAGGCAATATTTGCCCTCTAATGGTGAGTTACACCATTGCTGTTCAGCATACACACTTATTCAGGTGCTAGTGGTCCCGGTCCGAAACCAAGCCTGTTCCTCCCTCCCTTCCTCCGCTCACCTGTGTCTGTGCTCACCTGTGTCTGTGCTCACCTGCGTCTGTGCTCACCTGCATGCATGCTCACCTGCGTCTGTGCTTACCTGCGTCTGTGCTCACCTGCATGCATGCTCACCTGCGTCTGTGCTTACCTGCGTCTGTGCTCACCTGCGTCTGTGCTCACCTGCGTTGTGCTCACCTGCATCTGTTCTTACCTGCATGCATGCTCACCTGTGTCTGTGCTCACCTGCATGCATGCTCACCTGCATCTGTGCTTACCTGCGTCTGTGCTCACCATGCCTGTGCTCATTCCGCATGCATGCACCCAAGGCCTGTGCTTACCTGGGCGCCTGTGCTCACTCACTCAAGGCCTGTTCTACCCGTATGCATGCTCAACTCAAGGCTCAGGCTCACCTGCATGCATGCTCACCTGCATGCATGTCTCACCTCATGCCTGTGCTTACCTGCCTGTGCTCACCTTATGCTTGTGCTCACCCATGCTTGTGCCCACCATGCCTGTTCCCCCACCTGCATGCATGCTCACCTGTGTTCAGTGCTCACCCATGCATGCTCACCTGCATCTGTGCTTACTCATGCCATGCTCAATTCCGCGCCTGTGCTCAATGCATGCATGATCACCTCATGCTTGTGCTCACCCGCGCTGTGCCCACCTGCATACATCCTACCTGCATCTGTGCTCACCTGTGTCTGTGCCTCTCACCAAGTGCATGCATGCTCACCTGCATCTGTGCTCACCTGCCTGTGCACTCATTAAGTGCCTGTGCTCACCCGCATGCATGCTCACTCGCCTGCTCACCTGCATGCATGATCACCATGCCCCGCATGCACCTACCACCTGCATACATCCTCACCCAGCCTGTGCTCACTCATGCCTGTGCTCACCTTCCGCCTCCATGCTCACCTGCATCTGTGCCTTCACCTGCATGTGCACTCACCCAAGGCCTGTGCTCACCTCATGCCTGTGCTCACAAGTGCCGCGCCTGTGCTCACCTGCATGCATGCTCACCCGCGCCTGTGCTCACCTGTACGCGCCACCCTATTAACCTTTCACCCGCGCCTTCCAGCTCACCCGCGCCTGTGCTCACCTGGCGCCTGGCGCTCACCTGCATCTGTGCTCACCTGCATGCGCACTCACCCGCGCCTGTGCTCACTCCGCGCCTGTGCTCACTCTGCGCCTGTGCTCACCGCAGGCCGTGCTCACCCGCGCCTGTGCTCACCCGCGCCTGTGCTCACCTGCGCCTGTGCTCACCTGCGTCTGTGCTCACCTGCGTCTGTGCTCACCTGCATGCATGCTCACCTGCATGCATGATCACCCGCGCCTGTGCTCACCTGGCGCCTGTGCTCACCTGCATGTGCACTCACCTGCGTCTGTGCTCACCTGCATGCATGCTCACCTGCGTCTGTGCTCACCTGCATGTGCACTCACCTGCGTCTGTGCTCACCTGCGCCTGTGCTCACCCGCGCCTGTGCTCACCTGGCGCCTGTGCTCACTCATGCCTGTGCTCACCTGCATCTGTGCTCACCTGCGTCTGTGCTCACCTGCGCCTGTGCTCACTCATGCCTGTGCTCACCTGGCGCCTGTGCTCACCTGCATGCATGATCACCTGCGTCTGTGCTCACCTCGTCTGTGCTCACCTGCGCCTGTGCTCACCTGCCTGTGCTCACCTGCATGCATGCTCACCTGCATCTGTGCTCACCTGCATGCATGATCACCCGCGCCTGTGCTCACCTGCCTGTGCTCACCTGCGCCTGTGCTCACTCATGCCTGTGCTCACCTGCATGTGCGCCACCTGCATACATCCTCACCTGCATCTGTGCTCACCTGCATGCATGATCACCCGCGCCTGTGCTCACCTGCCTGTGCTCACCTGGCGCCTGTGCTCACCTGCCTGTGCTCACCCGCATGCATGCTCACCTGCATGCATGCTCACCTGCATGCATGCTCACCTGCGTCTGTGCTCACCTGCATGTGCGCTCACCTGCATACATCCTCACCTGCATCTGTGCTCACCTGCGTCTGTGCTCACCTGCATGCATGCTCACCTGCGTCTGTGCTCACCTGCGTCTGTTCTTACCTGCATGCATGCTCACCTGCGTCTGTGCTCACCTGCATGCATGCTCACCTGCATGCATGCTCACCTGCGTCTGTGCTCACCTGCGTGCATGCTCACCTGCATGCATGCTCACCTGCGTCTGTGCTCACCTGCGTCTGTTCTTACCTGCATGCATGCTCACCTGTGTCTGTGCTCACCTGCATGCATGCTCACCTGCATCTGTGCTTACCTGCGTCTGTGCTCACCTGCGTCTGTGCTCACCTGCATGCATGATCACCTGCGTCTGTGCTCACCTGCATGTGCGCTCACCTGCATACATCCTCACCTGCGTCTGTGCTCACCTGCATGCATGATCACCTGCGTCTGTGCTCACCTGCATGCATGATCACCCGCGCCTGTGCTCACCTGCGTGTGTGCTCACCTGCGCCTGTGCTCACCTGCGTGTGTGCTCACCTGCGCCTGTGCTCACCTGCGTCTGTGCTCACCTCGTCTGTGCTCACCTGCGTCTGTGCTCACCTGCGTCTGTGCTCACCTCGTCTGTGCTCACCTCGTCTGTGCTCACCTGCGCCTGTGCTCACCCGCGCCTGTGCTCACCTGCGTCTGTGCTCACCTGCGCCTGTGCTCACCCGCGCCTGTGCTCACCTGCGCCTGTGCTCACCCGCGCCTGTGCTCACCCGCGCCTGTGCTCACCCGCGCCTGTGCTCACCTGCATCTGTGCTCACCTGCGTCTGCGCTCACCTGCGTCTGTGCTCACCTGCGTCTGTGCTCACCTGCGTCTGTGCTCACCTGCGTCTGTGCTCACCTGCGTCTGTGCTCACCTGCGCCTGTGCTCACCTGCGCCTGTGCTCACCTGCGTCTGTGCTCACCTGCGTCTGTGCTCACCTGCGCCTGTGCTCACCCGCGCCTGTGCTCACCCGCGCCTGTGCTCACCTGCGTCTGTGCTCACCTGCGTCTGTGCTCACCTGCGTCTGTGCTCACCTGCGTCTGTGCTCACCTGCGCCTGTGCTCACCTGCGTCTGTGCTCACCTGCGTCTGTGCTCACCTGCGTCTGTGCTCACCTGCGCCTGTGCTCACCTGCGCCTGTGCTCACCCGCGCCTGTGCTCACCTGCGTCTGTGCTCACCTGCGCCTGTGCTCACCCGCGCCTGTGCTCACCCGCGCCTGTGCTCACCCGCGCCTGTGCTCACCCGCGCCTGTGCTCACCCGCGCCTGTGCTCACCTGCGTCTGTGCTCACCTCGTCTGTGCTCACCTCGTCTGTGCTCACCTCGTCTGTGCTCACCTCGTCTGTGCTCACCTGCGCCTGTGCTCACCTGCGTCTGTGCTCACCTCGTCTGTGCTCACCTCGTCTGTGCTCACCTCGTCTGTGCTCACCTCGTCTGTGCTCACCTCGTCTGTGCTCACCTGCGTCTGTGCTCACCTCGTCTGTGCTCACCTCGTCTGTGCTCACCTCGTCTGTGCTCACCTCGTCTGTGCTCACCTCGTCTGTGCTCACCTCGTCTGTGCTCACCTCGTCTGTGCTCACCTCGTCTGTGCTCACCTGCGTCTGTGCTCACCTCGTCTGTGCTCACCTCGTCTGTGCTCACCTCGTCTGTGCTCACCTCGTCTGTGCTCACCTGCGTCTGTGCTCACCTCGTCTGTGCTCACCTGCGCCTGTGCTCACCCGCGCCTGTGCTCACCTGCGTCTGTGCTCACCTCGTCTGTGCTCACCTGCGCCTGTGCTCACCTGCGTCTGTGCTCACCTGCGTCTGTGCTCACCTGCGTCTGTGCTCACCTCGTCTGTGCTCACCTGCGTCTGTGCTCACCTCGTCTGTGCTCACCTCGTCTGTGCTCACCTGCGTCTGTGCTCACCTCGTCTGTGCTCACCTCGTCTGTGCTCACCTCGTCTGTGCTCACCTGCGTCTGTGCTCACCTCGTCTGTGCTCACCTGCGTCTGTGCTCACCTGCGTCTGTGCTCACCTCGTCTGTGCTCACCTGCGCCTGTGCTCACCCGCGCCTGTGCTCACCTGCGCCTGTGCTCACCTGCGCCTGTGCTCACCTGCGTCTGTGCTCACCTGCGTCTGTGCTCACCTGCGTCTGTGCTCACCTGCGTCTGTGCTCACCTGCGTCTGTGCTCACCTGCGTGTGTGCTCACCTGCGTCTGTGCTCACCTGCATGTGGCGTGAGAGCAGCTCCCTCCAGCTGCCCGCCTTCGCCAAGCAGGGCTATCTGCTGGGTTCCCCAGCAGCACGTCGTGGATGAACAGGGGCAGAACCCGCTGGCAGAAGTCCGTCTGGACCTGCAGGACACACACAGACAGGACTATGAGGACCATTACTGTCAGGGTCTATTACTGCCAGTTTACTACAACCTGACAAACCACAGGCTTTGGTAGTGCTTCTGTCTGACACACACACACACACACACACACACACACACACACACACACACACACAGACACACACACACACACACACACCCCTCTACTCTACTGTACTCTTCTCTCCTCCATCTTTATTCCTCTCCTCCACCTGCAGCCCTCCTTTTCTCTCAACCCTCTGCCCGACTTCCTCCCCCTCTTCCTCCTCCTCCTCTTCATCCTCCTCCTCCACCTCCCCTCTTCCTCCTCCTCCTCCTCCTCCTCTCCCTCCTCTTCCTCCTCCTCCTCTCCCTCCTCTTCCTCCTCCTCCCCCTCTTCGTCCTCCTCTTCCTCCTCCTCCTCCTCCTCACCTCACAGAGTGGTCTGGTGAGCAGCAGTGCTTCACTCTTCACTCCTCCACTCTCCAACAGCGCCACGCACAACCCTCGCAGCCACTCCCTGTGTTTCCCCGGCAACGGTAGCCATAGCTCCTCGCTGTCCAGGCGCTCTCGCCCATCAGGGTCCATCTCCGGTCTCACAGCCTGGTCCTGTATCACCATAGAGACAGCTCGTCATGGTTACGCGTCAACATGTAGCCCAGTTTAAAAAAACATTTCAAAGTAAATGTTCTGTACACAGTGTGAACACAAGTTTTGACAAGTTTTAACACAGAGGTTACAGCATTGTGTTACTGCACTGCAATGATAAATGCAGTAGATATGATGGTCACACAACGGTTAAAAACATACACTGGTGGAGCAACGGCAGGGCTTTCAACATGGGCATTCAGACCAGTAACTTGTGTATCCAGCTATCCAGCTGTGCTGTAACAACAGCAGAACAGTAACAACACTAGCGGAGCCTGCCTTCTTCTTGGCGGCTCTGAAAGGGCTGAGGTAGACGAGCATGGGGTCGCGCTGGTCTTTGTACATCTCCCAGAACACCACTCCAGACGGGGACGCAAGGACGGCCTTCACACACTCAGCCGCAGCCTGCCTCACCTCGATCCTGCAGTACACCACACAGCCACAAGAGGGCAGCATCAGTACAGGCTGATAGGGAGCCCTAATTACTGGTATGGTATGGGCTACTAAATACTATTGTTTCTTCCGTTCCAGTGGTGAAGATATTCAATCAACAGAAACAGAAAACAGTAGATGCAAAAACACATTCGATGGAAAATAATTCAGCAATAAACTCAAAACAATCTTATATCTAATCACTGGATGACAACACTTTTTTTCAGGATTTCAAAATGACAATAAGTTCTATTCATTTACAGATGGCAGGGTACATTTGGTGTGTGAGGATGAGGAGGAGGAAGATGAGGAAGATAAGGTCACCTGTGGTGGGTGAGGGCTTTGTTTATCAGACTGAGGATGATGAAGATCCACTGGCGCTCAGCATCTTGTGGGAACAGCACCCCAGCCCTGGTGTACTCCTCATCCTTCCCATGATGCAGTGCGATGGTGGACAAATCCACCGGCCCCAGCTCTCCCAGACAGCTACCGATGGCCTCTACCAATCCACAATGTTTACAGATCTCATCTACCAATCCACAATGTTTACAGATCTCATCTGCCAATCCATGACATTTTCACTTATCAAGAGACACAGAAAATCTTCTCCAAATACAGAA
>NC_063203.1:26794362-26834362 GCF_017589495.1 Alosa alosa
GTGTTGGAAAATATGCTCAAAAAAGTGAGATAATACACAGGTGTATTTTGGACAAAATGATCACAGTGCAGTGTGGATTAGTATTTATATCTATCTTTAGACAGATTTCAGTCAGGGCTTAAAGCAAGGAAAGTTTATTTGTCTGAAGTTCAGAAACTTTCAGCATTGTTATATAACGCTGAAATAGGCACAGTGTCTGAGAATTTGAATCCCTGTTGAGTGCATAGATTAGTTTTAAAAAGTCTTTCATTTCAAATGGACATGCATTGAGTATTGCAGTGAACATCTTAACTGAGAAGTGATGTAAAAGAACGTCCATATAAACTGCTTTTGGGAATATTCTCTTGTCAATTCATAATGTTCTGCAGATCTACTCACTCAGCCAGGGGCATAAGAACTTGTCTCACCTCAATCTTCATGCCCTCCTGGGCTTTCAGGTAGATGTTCTCAAAGGCCGCCTGTTGCTTCTTCAGCGGTAAGAGCCTCCCGCTCTCCTCATCTGCTACTTTCTTCACCACAAACAACCTGCAGAGGGCAGCAGAGGGCAGTTGGGACAGAAGAGCACTCTAGAGCTAGTCTGGATTCAGGGTAAAATAGGGCGGGGGAATGTCTCTGATTTCGAACAAAGCTTTTTTCAATAGCCAATGCACATGTACTGGGTGTTTCATGAAAATACTGCCGACAGCGGACTAACAACCAAAACTATGCCGATTAGTTTGCCTTTGTAGCCATCTCTGGCTAGCCTTTGCTTAGGCAAATAAGACATAACTTCTGCAGAGGTTTCAAAGCAAATGTTGTTACGCACTTCAAATTCTTCAAAAATAAAATCGACTCTAAACATGCTTCAATTATGTTCGGCAGCCATTTCACACTGGTTTCAGTAGGAACTTTACCCCATGAACACAACAGAAGAGAGATCAGTGGGTGTCTCTGAAAGTAGCTGTTTTCCAGTTGTGAAGGTCTTGTCCCAGAAGTTCGTTCAGCATGATGCGATCTGGGTACTCAGATTACCCTAGAGCTGATCGTCCTGCATTTTGCATCCATCCATCCAATCATAATCAGTGGTCCTTCCAGTTTTGTGAATGAGTAGTTCCTTTCATCCATCCATCCATCCATCCATCTATTATCCATTCTATCCATCCATCAATCCATCCATCAATCCATCCATCCATTCTATCCATCCAATAATAATCAGTGGTCCTTCCAGTTTTGTGAATGAGTAGTTCCTTATGTTCCACTCCCATTCATCCATCCATCCATCTATCCATCTATCATCCATTCTATCCATCTTTGCATCCATCCATCCATCCACCCACCAAATCACCCATCCATCCATCTATCCATCTATCATCCATTCTATCCATCTTTGCATCTATCTATCCATCCATCCACCCACCAAATCACCCATCCATCCATCTATCATCCATTCTATCCATCTTTGCATCTATCTATCCATCCATCCACCCACCAAATCACCCATCCATCCATCTATCCATCTATCATCCATTCTATCCATCTTTGCATCTATCTATCCATCCATCCATCCACCCACCAAATCACCCATCCATCTATCTATGCATCCATCCACCCACCAAATCACCCATCCATCTGTCTATGCATCCATCCACCCACCAAATCACCCATCCATCTGTCTATGCATCCATCCACCCACCAAATCACCCATCCATCTGTCTATGCATCCATCCACCCACCAAATCACCCATCCATCTGTCTATCCATCCATCCATCCACCCACCAAATCACCCATCCATCTGTCTATGCATCCATCCGTCCAATCCTCCATTCATCTGTTCTTCACCCTAGAGAGAGGACCCTCTTCATTTCCATGGATTCTTACCTGTCCAGCGTCATGGCAGCCAGCATGCGCACGTGATGATGAGGGTCAGCCAGATTGGCTGGGAGCACATCACTCACAGCTAGCTCCTCCTCCCTCAGTGTAAGCACCGCCCACTTACAGCAGGGGTCCACCTACAATCACAGTAGCACCCCCAGAGTCCAGTTAATGTATTTCATGTACTGTGTCAAATCACACTCTGACCTGTACAACAAGTAACAATGCAGAAATCTATAAAGACATGAAGGAATTTCAGAGGCAAAGATGTAATGAAATATATACAAAAAATATTGTATAAGCCTATGTTGATAGACATTTTATTATTACAGCAACATTGCCATGGATATTACCACAAAGCACAAATACTGTATAACGGCTACATTAATATAAAAACTACATTTCATATAAAGCACAGCCAAACAGTAGGGGCGGTGGTAGTGTAGTAGCTAAGGAGCTGGGCTAGCATGCAGTAGCCAGTGAATGGGGCGGTGGTAGCGTAGTGGCTAAGGAGCTGGGCTAGCATGCAGTAACTAGTGAATGGGCTGTGGTAGCGTAGCGGCTAAGGAGCTGGGCTAGCATGCAGTAGGTAGTGAATGGGCGGTGATAGCGTAGCGGCTAAGGAGCTGGGCTAGCATGCAGTAGCTAGTGAATGGGCTGTGGTAGCGTAGCGGCTAAGGAGCTGGGCTAGCATGCAGTAGGTAGTGAATGGGCGGTGGTAGTGTAGCGGCTAAGGAGCTAGGCTAGTTGTGGGTTCAATTCCCAGTTGCCACTGTTGTGCCCTTGGGCAAGGCACTGTTGCTCTGAGAAGACTGTTCCTTGTAATAATTGATATATGACGCTTTGGATAAAAAAAGTAAGTAAGTAATTAAGTAAGTTTAGTAAGTAAGTAAGTTAAGTAAGTAAGTAATTAAGTAAGTTTAGTAAGTAAGTAAGTAAGTAAGTAAGTAAGTAAGTTAGTAAGTTAGTAAGTAAGATAAGTAAGTTAAGTAAGTAAGTAGGTAATTAAGCAAGTAAGGCCTCCCACCTCCAGCAGAGCCACCAGACACTGGGTCAAGGCGGCCCTCACAGGGGCAGTGCTCTTTCCCGTCCGACCCAGGATACTACACAACACAACACAACACACACACACACACACACACACACACACACACACACACACACACACACACACAAAACACACACAGCAACATCAGTAACGTGCACATCAGTGTCATAACATCACATCACATCACATCAAATCATCACACTAGGGCGGTCACTTTACGTTCGAAAATCGATTGCACAATCGATTGGACCAAACACAAGTTTCGAAAACTAAAATAGGAAATCGATTTTAACCAAATATGTACACTATTTATTTTAAACGAATTAAACAAATAAAAAGGATAGATGTAAAAAAATTCACAAACAAGAATAAGACAAGACAAAACAAGAATATAAACGAATTCCGAAGTGCAGTAAGCATTACGAAAGCTAAAAAGAAAATTCCCACCAATTTTATGCACCGGAAATAGCTGTTTTAATCAGCTGCTGTGCTGCTCCTGTTTTTCCAAAAAATTAAGGACAACTTAGCGATCAACCTGTGCGACATGAGAGGCAGTGATAGGCCCTAATAGCTTGGGGAGTTCGATGTGGAAGTACTTGCCATTTTGTTATATCAAACTATGAGAAGAACAAAGCGGTAGGCTATGCAAACTGTGCAATCGCGAGTTCTCATAGGCAAAATTTGTTTGACATTTCTAATCGTAAACTCCAGACACAGCTCGTTGAAGACTGCAGTCATGTTTGTCACTGATGTAATGGCGATCCACTTTCGGCTTATTGTTTTCGAGAATGTTGCACTCCTGTTTGTTATTGTGCACGAAACTTCGCCAATAAATCATCAGAAATATTGCTGGCTTGCCTACAAAAAGCCCTCTTTACGTTAGGCCCTAATGCCTGTTAGTTGTTTGTGGATTGGCCTATATTTGGCGTTGAAAATGGAAACGTCTTTAGACATGAAAAATCGATTTTACAATCGATTCAATGAAAACTTACAGTATGTCTCAAAAATCAAACAGGATTTTTTCACAAAAGTGACAGCCCTACATCACACCTAGTAAAACTATAATCAACAATTCTGTCTGGTATCATCAATAGTAATTTATTGTTCATACATAATTTATCATCAGAAAAGCATTTGTTCACACAGTTATAAATGGTTTGTTCATAGTAAATAAGCCTATCCAAAAAATATGCTTGTGAGTACATGATTTATACTTAATGAATAATGAAACAACCACTTATAAATGAAATCATTTTCCCATTATAAACCAGTTGCAAACTACTACTACTACTAGAAATTACTAATGATGAACAAACCATTAACTAATAAGTAACAAAGGCTTAATATATGATGAATTGTGTGTAGTTGTTATAAAGTGTTACCGAAAATGCATCTATACTTTTAATGTTGATAAAACACTGTTCCCAGAGTACAGATCTTGCTAAGTTCAAATAGACAAGGAGGAGAGAGGAAGAAGAGAGAGAGAGAGAGACACACACACACACACACACACTCACACACACTCACACTCACACTCACACTCACACTCACACTCACTCACACACACACTCACACTCACACACTTACACACACACACACACACACACACACACTTACACTCACACTCACACACACACACACTCACACACTCTCACACACACACACACACACACTCTCACACACACACACACACACACACTCTCACACACACACACACACACACACACACACACACACACACACACACACACACACACACACACACACACCAGAAGCCAGAGATGACCTGGAGCAATGCCCCCTGCACGTGCGTCATGTCCTCCTCCTCATCACCGAGGCAACGGGGCGAGCCCAGGCTGTGAATGGCGGGAAGCAGGGCCAATAGGATCGCAGCGCAGACTTCCTGGTCTTGGCGGTACAGTGAACACATGTCCCTGTGTGGAGAGAGAGACAGAGAGGATAAGCTCACAGAGAGAGGGTGAGGGGTTTGTGTGCGTGTGTGTCGCGTCAAGGGTGGTGAGGCGGAGCCTTGGCCCGGAGGAGCGTGGCGGAGCGTGAAGTGGAAGCGTGGCCCGGAGAAAGTGAGGCGGAAGCCTTGGTGAGGCTGTGGCGTTGAGAGAGCGCTGAGCAGAAGCGGCGGCCCAGGCGGGCGTGAAGTGGAAGCGTGAGTGGAAGCGTGGCCGGATCGAGGGATTGAGGCGAGCTGAGCAGACGAGCTAGCAGGAGGCCGGCCCGGATGGAAATTGTTGCAGCCCGACAGCAGCGCTTTGTTAGCAGCTCGATTTCCTCACCACCAGTCTGAGGCCCAAATCCACCCAGAAGTCATTTCTTCCTAATAAAACCAAGACCGTTAAATTTAGGCCATTGTAAGCTCGTTGATGAGGATGGAGTTTGTCAAATATTTTAGAAAGGAAACTGATAAGGCATACAAATGTACTATTCCTACAAAAAAAATAGACACGAACAACGTAGAGCAAGAGCAACCATGTGGTGACACAGTTTCAGTCAGTAAAAATTCATATTGGAATCTAAGAAGACACATTTCAAGAAAACATGAGAGTGTGCTACGGGAACAAACGCAGAACAAAGAAAAACATGAGCAATTTGAATATGCTTCATATCAAGTAGAAGGTAAGTAAAACAAGGCTAATAATACAAATAAAATAAATTTGTTTTGCCATTCAAAGTAGATTTTTAAAAGATGTTTGTAATGTACAGTACTCATCACTGTTCATGAAATTGTATTTCATAGAGAAAGAAGTGCAGCAGCAGCAACAACAGCAAAAAAGTGAGGCATTGAAAAGTATCATCACTGCAGCCAGAGCCCCAACCATATCTAGGACGAGAAAGAAGGAACTAGACACAGCCTTTTTTAAAATGATCTACATGGACTATGAACCGCTAAGCAAAGGAGAACGAGAAGGGATGCGACTCTTCGCCAGCGTGGCCCAGCCAGGCTACACACCCCCCTGCTACAACACCGTGCGGGACATCCTCCTGCCGCATGCTCTTGGGACGATGGAAGCAAAGCTGCGAGACCTACTGCAACATGGTGAATGGTTTGTTCTGTCAGCGGACATTTGGACCAATAGAAGAGGGTACAGCTTCTTCGGCATCGTGGCCAGTTTTATTGATGGGACGTTCCGGGGACACACGATTTTATTGGGCTGTGACCACATACAGGGGAACCACACCGCTGATCGCATTTACCAAAAGTACGAAAGAGTCCTGCAATATTGGAATGTGGAGCGGCGGGTGATAAGGGTCATCACCGACAGTGCCAGTAACATGGTGAAGGCATTTAACCTCATCCCTGTCACTCAAGAGGAGGCTGAGAGCGAGATGAAGGCCGCAGGGGCCAGCAGCAGCAGCGCTGACCAAGACCAGGAGGAGGATCGACCACCTGCGCTCTCGCAGATTGAGGTGGAAGAGGTAACGGCCAACGTTGAGACAATGATCAACCAGTACTTCACCGAGTCCAACATACATCTGAGGTGTCCAATTCACATGCTCCAGCTGGCAATCAAAGATGCCGTTAACGAGCACAGCAGCATTACTAGGCTGCTCCTGAAAGTCAGTCAGCTGGTGAGAAGTGTGCACAAGAGCACATTGAACGCTGAGGTAACAGACCGATTAGGTGTCCGGCCCACAACTCCCTGCATCACTAGATGGACAAGCCAGTTACACATGATTGATTCAGTCCTCCGACTGATTCAGAAAAACCCATTGTGGCAAAACAAACTCAAAACTAATGCTTCTCCTCTCACTCTTAATGAAGTAAGGCAGCTGACGCACCTTGTCCGAGTGCTTAACCCCCTAGCAGACCTAACTGAAAAATTACAGAAGGAGTTAGGGAACCTGGGAATGATTCTCCCTGCCGTCACCGAAATAAAATCCCTGCTCTCTAATAATGCTGGTCTGCCCAAGACAATCGCAGCCTTTGCGGAAACATTGGCAAACAACATGTCAACTCGGTATGAGAGATATTACACAGATAAGCATCTCGTTTTAGCATCAATATTAGACCCCAGATTCAAGACTGAATGGATAATCCGAGATGAGTCTGTGTGCAACAAGGTCGGGGAGATCCGGGACCTCCTCATTGAGGAAACCATGGGAATTAACGCTTCCAGCGGGATACCCGACACCAACAGCGTGGGCCCATCCAACACCGACAACCCGGGCCCATCCAACACCGATTCTGAACCCAAATCTCAACTGTTTGGCTCATATTACAGCGAGCAGCTGCACACGCCTACTGACGCCAAGGGTGAGGTTGAGAAATATCTTTCATCCCCGAGGCAGAACCCGGACGCAGAGGTAATCTCGTTTTGGAAAGACAATGCCATGTTTTTCCCCCGCCTGGCCAAAGTAGCTCGCAGAGTGTTTAGCATCCCAAGTGGCTCTGCAAATGCCGAGAGGGTGTTCTCCGCTGCTGACCTGCTGTCCAGAAGTCACCGGACTAGTCTGAAGCCTGAGACCTTGGCCAGACTTGTTTTTTTGAAAGTGAATGCAAAAGAACTAATGTAGGCCTGTCTGTCTAATTCGTTTTTTATTTAGCCTATTAATAGTTAGGCTATAGGATGGCAATTGTTAGGCCTAGCCTATAGCCTACAGACGCACTTCATTTTTAAATTGCACTCTTTGATGCTTGGCCTACCTAATTCCTTTATTTTATGGCCTAATTCTTATTTTTATTTAATAGGATGACCGAATTTTCCTTTTTTTAATTTTTGAAATAGGCTACACGAAGGCAGTTCAATAGGCTACATTTCTGATCGGCTAATTGTGGGTGCATAGTTATGGTTTCTAGCAGACACTTGTATCCTGTTCTGTATTCTTTAGGCAATTAATCCCACTGATCCCTTTATTTTTAAGGCTTATATGTATTGACGTTGCCAAGCTTGTTCTTTTAAAATAAATGTTCTATGAGTGAAATATATTGTCATTGCTCTTAGTTCTTTAGGATTTAAGTTTTCTGTTTTCTGTTTCTTGTAGATTATTTCTCCCTCTTTTACATTGGAGCGAGTGTGGAGCGATTTCATTGGGGCGAGCGCGGAGCGATTTCATTGTAGCGAGCGTGGAGCGATTTCATTGGGGCGACCGTGGAGCGATTTCACTGGAGTAGGAGGATTGTTAAGTAGAGCGGGGAGCGAAATTTAGTGGAGCGACCTTACGCAAATTTGAGCGGAGGAGCGGCCGACTAAACAGCCACCTGAGCGAGGAGCGGGATATTCGCACCGCTCAGCTCCGCTCACTAGCTTTGGTGTGCGTTTGCATGTGTATTTGTGCATGTGTCTGTAAGACTATCAACAAAATAACATCCCCTCTGGAAACAATTAAATTCCTTCCTTATGCTGAAAATGTAATTTGAAGACATATTTTGAAGAATATATTTGCATGTGTATGTGTGTATGAGATATGGCATTGCTGTATAACAGTCTCCGCAGTGACTGCATAAAGGGATATCAAGATTCTGCAGATAGATGTCTGTCCTGTAGTGGTCCATAACGGACTTACGCCAGGGGCCTGAGCAGAGCATCGAAGTCCTCTGCTGGCAGCACAGCGCCCTCTGCTGGTAGAGTCTTCAGTAGGACCAGATACTGACAACAGAAAGAGCACTGATTAATGAATGGGTGGATAAAAAGAAAACATGCATCATAGAAAGCATTGATTGAAAAAAAAAAAAAACATTTTTAAATTAAATTTCTGTGGAGGCAAGGGTAGATTTCACTTTCAATTTGAATGATTCTGCATCTGTATGAAGTGTGATTTTAACACACTTTTTGGGGGGCATGGCTTCAGCACAGTCAGCGGACCTATCGACAGTATTTTAAAACCAGAGAAAACTACCGTATTTTCCGTCACAATTTTTTTCATAGTTTGGCTGGTCCTGCGACTTATAGTCAGGTGCAACTTATATATGAACAAAAATATATAATTGAACATGTTTATAAATGTTAATTTATATTAACTGACATGAACCCTACACTTTCAGCCAGAGATTAATGCTTGTGCTATGCCTGAAACACACGTGCATACCTAAATCCTCAAATTATGGCCGGGATTCTATTTATAGCCGGGCCTCAGATTCGGACACAGCTAAACACTGGTACCTCATAGAACATCTATAACATAGCCTAGGTGGTCGCAACTCGCAAAAGTAAAGCAGATAGAAAGAACTCACGCAAATCTAGCCAATCTAACAACATGCAGACAGCTTCATGCGCAGGGGAAAGACAGCGTGCGCACAGGTGTTTTATGATTGTTGGCTTCTGATGGTATCTTGCTAATTCACTGAAGAAAGACTATGATTATGGATAAAAAGAACATTCTGAAAAGGAAAGGAGTAAGGCAATGAGGAGCAATGCTATAGTGGAATACTCATGTTGCTGTATCAGCAGATGAGAAGGACCTGAGAGTGCCACTGGCGACGTGACTGCCTCATAGGCTCACAGGTTGGTGAAGGAGAAAGCTACATCTAGCTGAGCCCAGTGACTATGTTTTTGTGAGAAGGCACACCATTCATAGGCCTAAGAATATCCCTGGCAGACCTTTACAAAAAATATGATACCATACACGCCTTTTACACCAGTGTAGGATATGGCAAAGTTTGAGAACCACTGCCTCCACTTACTGTCGGCTAATGCGCGCTTCTGGATGGATAGGCTATATCTCGTTTTTTTAACGGCGTGATGTCAACACGAAATATAATTTCTGCTCATAAAAACAAAGCAAAGTGTTTTTCCTTTTAGTTTGGGTTAACGCAATGAACCTTCTGAGTTACGTAAACTGTTCAGGAGTCAAACGACGGATCATGCGTGATTTAGGCGTAGTGTAGGTGACTGAAAGTGCACAAAAATTGTGCCTTTGCTTAACAGCATTTAAGAAATGTCCTCGGGGGTGACGCCCATGGACTCCCGCAAACTGTATAGGCGTTTTGTGTGTCGGCCGCTGTTGATTTCCTAAAGTGTTGAAGTGCATACATTACTCCTCAAAAATCGTATATGGCAACAATACACATGGGCGTTGGTATCAGGCATTTAATTGTTTGAGCACCCACCGACGGAAACATAAATCGGCGCCTATGCTTGCCACTATTCACTCCTTCGTCTTCATTAACATTCCCTGTAGAATTCTCAATATTTTTGGCCTCAATGTGTCCAGTTACAGTCTGTCTGTTCTTGGTCTTGGATTTTGTGAAATACATTTCTAAATATCACCTGCTTGCTGCAGCTTCGGTCTGCACGTCCTTTTAAAAACGCATCTTTTTCTCTCTCGAGCATTTAATCTGCTGCCGGCTTGCATCTCCACATCGTCCAAAATACTTGATTGCATTGCATTCTCCACATTTTTAGCTACATTTTCATGTATCACATCAGCATTTTTGTTCAGGCAATCTTTTGTAAATTGCTTTACAATTGCTTTCCAACAGGTCCTTGGCTCTTAGGCTACACTTCTGACTATCCTTCTGACTTCCTGGTGAGAAATCTTGTGAGGATATCCTGTGCATGGCCGATTGATGATGCAGTGATGTTCCTTTCACTTGCAGATAATGGCTCTAATACCGCTTACTGGATAATTCTGAAGTTTTGAAATGCATCTGTAACCAGTTACATTGATATGTTTTGCAATAATAATGTTGCAAAGGTCTTGGAAGAGCTCTTTGCTTTTACCCATCATGACATGTTTCTTGTGTGACAACTTGGTAACGAAAAACCTTTTTATAGCTTATCAATATGTACTAACCCAGCTTACATTAATTTGCACAGATAGGAGGGATAATTATTCTCTAACTATGTATAGATTCCAGCTCGTTCCTTGCCATTCCTTCCCTTTGTGTACTGTTTTTTCTTAGTGTGTTCAATACTTTTTCCCTGTGCCATTCCACTTTTTTCCTCATAACTCTACTTAGTGAATCTTTGCAATTACCTTCCTGCCCTCCTCTTGGCTGCCTTCACTCCTTAGTCTTCATTAACATTAATGTTTTTGGCCTCAATAATCCAGTTACATTGTCTCTGGTTTTGGTTTTGGATTTTGTTAAATACATTTCTAAATGCGACTTATAGCCCAGTGCGACTTCTATATGTTTTTTTCCTGTTCATGACACATTTTTTGACTGATCCGACTTATAGTCCGGAAAATACGGTAGGCATTTTTTTTTCTTCATTATTTTAAAACTTGATATAATATATTCTGGGCTCCGTCTCACCAGGTGGAGGTGCAGCGCCCGGCTGAACTCCAGGTTGTCCAGCAGTTTGAGAAGGCGACGGCGGACCTCGGACGGTTTGAAGGCCAAACCAGGGGCGCGCTCCGACGATGAGCACAGGGACAAAAAGGCCAGTGCCGCCAGCAGAGCATGGTCCTGTTTCAGCAGCTGGTCCTCACACAGCACACTCTTAGCCCCTACACACACACACACACACACACACACATATGCATGGTGTAGTCCTCACACAGAACACTCTTAGCCCCTACACACACACACACACACACACACACATATGCATGGTGTAGTCCTCACACAGCACACTCTTAGCCCCTACACACACACACACACACACACACACACACACACACACACATGGTGTAGTCCTCACACACACACACACACACTCCACACACACACACACACACACACACACACACACACACACACACACATATACATGGTGTAGTCCTCACACAGCACAGTCTTAGCCCCTACACACACACACACACACACATTTATGCATGGTGTAGTCCAGTTAGAGTCTAAGTCTAATTAGAATGATGTGGTTTAGTTAGAATGGTGTGGTCTAGCTAGAATGATGTGGTCTAGTTAGAATGATGTGGTCTTGTTAGAATGGTGTTGTCTGGTTAGAATGATGTGGTCTAGTTAGTATATGATCTGGTTAGAATGATGTGGTCTAGCTAGAATGATGTGGTCTAGTTAGAATTATATGGTCTGATTAGAATGATGTGGTCTAGTTAGAATGATGTGGTCTAGCTAGAATGATGTGGTCTAGTTAGAATTGCATGGTCTGATTAGAATGATGTGGTCTAGCTAGAATGATATGGTCTAGCTAGAATGATGTGGTCTAGTTAGAATTATATGGTCTGATTAGAATGATGTGGTCTAGTTAGAATGATACAGTATGGTCTGGTTAGAATAATATGGTCTGGTTAGAATGGTGTGGTCTGGTTAGAATAATATGGTCTGGTTAGAATAATATGGTCTGGTTAGAATGGTGTGGTCTGTTAGAATGGTGCGGTCTGGTCTGGTTAGAATGGTATGGTCTGGTTAGAATGGTGTGGTCTGGTTAGAGTGGTGTGGTCTGGTTAGAATGGTGTGGTCTGGTTAGAATGGTCTGGTCTGTTAGAATGGTGCGGTCTGGTCTGGTTAGAATGGTGTGGTCTGGTTAGAATGGTCTGGTCTGGTTAGAATGGTATGGTCTGGTTAGAATGGCGCGGTCTGGTCTGGTTAGAATGGCGCGGTCTGGTCTGGTTAGAATGGCGCGGTCTGGTCTGGTTACCCTGGCTGTGTGGCATTTCCGTGCCGTCTCCTTTGGCATGTGCGGCTCCGTTGGCACTGGTCTGAGGCGCGTCTCCGTCGTCAAACAGATCGATGTCGTCCTGCAGCTCCACCTGCGTCCGGCTCACCTCCCAGTCCTCGTCCATCAGCGTGTCCTCCACTGACAGGCTGTCCCTCTTCCCAGAGGTCAGCTGAGGACACATCATTATAAATGAGTCAGTCACCTGAGGGGCAGATGCCCAGGGACACCTTCATTTGGGTGGACGATGCTCAGCAGTAGCTGGGTTTCATCTCACTCACATATTCTATGCGTAGGCATGAAAATTCTGATAAAGAAAACGCACATCCGAGAGCATTCCCATCCACTATGTTGCAGATTTAATGGAAATTCTCCAACTCAACGGAAAAGTTGTGATCCCCTGTGGGCTCAAATCGTATGGGCAACGAAAACACATAGGTGGAAATGCAACACATGCACATATATGAATAAACTGTTTCTATCAACTTTAATCGCATTATACCATATGCGCATCGAGAGTTTATCAACCTCCCCTCTAGCATATCGAATATTTATGCGCATTAGAAGATGAAATGCTAATTGCTTTTGTTTCCAGTCAGGGTTTCTTATTCCTATGGTCAGCTAGTGGCTGCACATGTCCATGAGTTTCATGAGCCATCCACAAATCTACAGTGACTCACCAGGATCTTGCATATGTCTGTCAGTTCAGTCAGCAATCGTGCAGGAAAAATCTTCAGGAATATATCACGGGAAATTGTGGACACTTTGTCCGTCTAAACAGAAATTAGAGAGGAAACAAAGGGGAAATACATAAATATTTATGCTTTTGGAAATGATGGTGAAACACCTATCTGTACACAGATCTGCAAACCGATCCAATTTTGAGGTCTTTGAAGACCTCTGGTCCCTCCTACCTTGTCCACACAGCTGACGCTCTGAGAGCACATAGTCATGACGACCCTGATGGTGGACAGCACGGACTCGTCGGCCAGCCGACTCTTAGCTGTGCACACATACTCACTGAACTCTTCAGCCAGAGACTGCCAAACAGAAAAACAAACGCAAACTAGATGAAATACCAGACCAATCTCGGTAACCTACAAAAAAAAAAAACGTTTGTCTGATATTGACAATATTTTGTTCATCAAATAGAGCATTATAAATCAGCACAATTCAGAGGAGAAAAAAGCACACTACAACCAGCACCAGCCCATCCTTAAAGGACAGCAAAGCACATAAACGAAGGCAGTTCTTGAAATCACTCATCAATTAAAAAAGCGAGTGATCCATCTCTTATACAATGCTTTGTGTTCTTCCTGAATTACAGCAGTTAAGTATTGGGGCTCTTTACCTTGACTTAACACATTAAATCTGGCATCTACTGAAGCCGAAATCACCATTCTACATACCGTCAGTTCTTCCTGAATGGTTCCTGGTTCTGATGAGCTCTTTATTGTGCACTACACTTTGAGCTCTTCCTGAATGGTTCCTGATTCTGATGAGCTCTTTATTGTGCACTACACTTTGAGCTCTTCCTGAATGGTTCCTGATTCTGATGAGCTCTTTATTGTGCACTACACTTTGAGCTCTTCCTGAATGGTTCCTGATTCTGATGAGCTCCTTCCTGTGCACTATGTTTGGCCCCCGTTCCAAACAGGCGTTCTTTACCTTGGCTTTGTGGAAGAGTGGCGATCGACTGAGGTCCGCCTCGGAGAGGAGTCCCGTGCTCACGTACCCCCCCAGAACCCCCACCAGCAGGCACGCACAACGCAGACGGCTCTCCGGGGCCGCGGCCTGGCTCTGCAGAACACAAGTCAGTCATGACGGGAGAACACAGACGGAACAGGAACCTGCAGGCCACTCACACCATAGAGCCACCTGGCAACAATGTCTTATCGTGGGAGGGGGGATTAGCAAGGCAAAAAAATAAAGCTCTGGGTACATTACTGACAAAAAGTCAAATGTCAAAGGTCAATGTACTGCAATGCACTAAAATATTGCAGTGTCAATGTCAATATATTGTTTCTTACATATCTTAACAGCTGCTATGCCGCAAAACAGACACAGAATAACATTGTCCCACACATATCATAACAGTACTGAACAACCATGACTCCCACACATATCATAACAGTACTGAACAACCATGACTCCCACACATATCATAACAGTACTGAACAACCATGACTCCCACCACCTCTCTCCCACTCCCGCTCACCGTGTTCACCTCAGGGGAGCAGCATTTGTGGCAACAAATGCCAATTTATGACAACATACTCTACTTAGAATTACATTGCAGCATATTGGAGTGTCCATATCTATATGCTGTATGTAGCATATCTTAATTCCTCCCACCACCTCCGTCCCACGTGCCTCACTAACCCCCCTGACCTCTGGAGAGTAGCAGTTGAGGAGGTGGTCGGCCACAGACAGCAGGCTCCGCTCCAGCCTGGTCCTGAGCTCTGGCACCAGGGTGAGCTGGGGGTCTTTAGGGGCCACTCCACCGGCGTCCACCCCATGGGGCGCACACGGGGGGGCATCATCGAAGGAGAACTGCAGGTAGAGGCCCTCGACCTCAGACAGGGCAGGTCGGACGTCTGCTGAGGTCCTCTGGTCTTGGGGAGCAAAGCTGATATTCGGAGTAGGTGAGGATTGATGACCAAATAATACATAAAAAAGCGATAATAGATGAAGATAGTGTAACCTAAGTGATAATAGGTGAAGATAGTGTAACCTAAGGTGACAAACTGCTTTAATTTAGTTGGAATAAAACTGTACAATTATAATTGTATGTTTTAAGCTTTCAGAAACAGAACAGCAGATTACAAGTACCAAAATAAACACAAGATCATATTTAAGAAACAAACCTATGACTAAGTAACTATAAGTATAGTATAAGTATATATACTCTTTTGATCCCGTGAGGGAAATTTGTTCTCTGCATTTATCCCAATCTGTGAATTAGTGAAACACACTCAGCACACAGTGAACACACAGTGAGGTGAAGCACACACTAATCCCGACGCAGTGAGCTGCCTGCTACAGCGGCGCTCAGGGAGCAGTGAGGGGTTAGGTGCCTTGCTCAAGGGCACTTCAGTGGATGTGGCCATGGGAGAGCAGTGCTCAACCACTTCCCCCGCCCACATTTTTCCTACTGGTCAGGGATCGAACCGGCAACCCTTCGGTTACAAGGCCGAAGCCCCGAAGCCCGAACCAGTAGGCCACGGCTGCCCCCTAGTAGTTGAGTGGTGACTTAAAGCGCTCCCATCAGCGGTCTCTAAAGGTAAAGTGATGAGATGTCAGCATCCCTACCTCTCTGGTGTGAGGGTTCCCATGAGGAACGCCATTCCAGCTCTGCTGTCTTTAAGAGTCAGGGACACGAGAATCCTGGGAATGAGGTATCTTGGGAAGTCCCTGAGAGATCGGAATAAAGGTTTTATGGAAAAAAGGTATTTCAAAATAATTTGCTCATAGTTAACAGTAAATAAAGGGATGACTTTTTTCTTCTTTTTTTATATATATATATATATATATATATATATATATATATATATATATATATATAAACAAAATAAAAGGGTTGAACTTAACAAGAAGTTTGTGTAAAAGAGTGACAGAAGACAGTCAGGGGGAGCATTACACACATATGACAATCCCTGTACAAGAATGTGAAAAAAGGAAAGAATCTATGGAGTCAATCTGGGGCACGCAGGTGATCCTGACTCCTGCCCTCACCTGAGCAGAATGAGGTGAGGTTTGGAGCTGTCCTCCGCCTCCTCGCTCTGATTGGTCATGAGGAGCCAGCTGATGATGGCCTCTCTGAGAGGCGGCCGTCTGCTCCCCTCCGGCGCAGCCCACCCCGAGATTTCCCCCCCACCGACGCCGGCCTTGGGCACGGGACACTTGCTCAGGGTCAGGGCCAAACCCAGGCCAGATGACCTGCACGGAGAAGGGTGGAAAAAAACTGTTGTTTGGAAGAGCACTTAAATCTGCTATGTCCTTTGGATATGCCGTTTGGAACCACTTTGGCTTTTAGCAATGGAAAATACCACTGGAAAAGCATCTAACGTTTCTAAACAATATCCTCCATTTAGGAGGACATTCAGATTAGTTGTACTATGCTGGGGTGCGTTTCCAAAAAGCATAGCTGCTAACCTGTTAGCAACTTAGTTGGTTGGCAATGGGAAATTGCATTGCAACCAACAAATATGATAACTTAGTTAGCAACTATGGTTTTGGGAAACGCACCCCTGGTTTATGCATCCAGAACCACTGAAAAACAATAACAAGCTACACCAGGAACGCAACATAACGTAACAAAGAGTTCTGTTTGTGGAGCGTCTGCAACAATTAGCTTCCACCATAATCAGTGGAACTGGCTACACCTGGCTATGACAGTGGTGCATACATTTGACAAAATGACACCAGTCTTCTCTGTAAACGGAACACGTGTTGTGTGCTTGGTATAGCCTGCCTGTTAGGGTTCTAAAAAACATCCTTCATTTGGGAGAATATTCAGAATAGTTGTTCTATGCTAGTTTCTGCATTGAGAACCAAAGAACCAAAACCCAGCTGCACTCACAGTGAGGGCTTACACGCCGAGCCCACAAACAGCTTCCAGAAGTCTCTGTCGGCGGGCACCAGGCCGCCCTGCACCATGGTCCTCAGCAGGTCTAGACTGGGCACCTCCAGGAGCGGCGAGCTGACGCCCCGCACGGCCAGCGCCCAAACACGGCCCCACAGCCTGCCCAGCTCCGCCTCCCGTGCCGCCCCGGCTGGGGCCTGTGCCAGCTCTGGCGCCCGCGCGGCCTGGCACCGCGCCACCTCCCTCAGGCAGCGCAGCACGTACGGCCCCCTCTCCCCGCGCCTCTGCTGCTCGCCCAGCAGCTGGCACAGCAGCGACAGCAGCGGCACCAGCTCGTCTGCGGGCAGCATGGACGGGTAGCGCGACACCAGGGTGGCAGTGATCTGCAGCCTGGGGACACAGAGCGGGTCAGAACTGGTACAAAAGGACTTCAGACAGAGCAAACCTGCTAACTGAACACATCACTTCACATCACAAGTTCTAAGGCTACTTAGTATTAAACACTAATAAAACAATGATATTGAATTAGGTGCATCTTCAGTCAGCACTGTCACTGGTACTTCTCATCAGCCAAAGCAGCCGACACGGTCTCCCCTGACCACCTCTCCACTCCAGGGCTCGACAGTAATGGTTGTCCGGTTGCCCTTGGCTACCAAATTGTTACAAGTGGCAACCAGATTTAGTTGGCTTTGGCAACTAAAACCTCATGCCTGGTTACCAGGCTGGCAACCACTCTTAAAAGTTACCGTTGAGCCCCGCTCCACTCACCAGGGGATCATGTCGAAGTCGCTCTGGCTGGGCAGCAGGTGGTCCCGGAGCACCTCCCAGCCCACTTCCACACGCCGCCGCTTGCTGCCCGAGCCCGTGGGACTGTCCAGGGGGACGCCCCGGTAGTGGGCCTGGCTGAGCTCCAGCGCCCGGCTGTCCTGGCTGAACAGCTGGGGAAACAACAGGACTAATGACCAGTCGAGCCTGTGTCGAGTCTGTGTCGCATCGGATAAAAGTGTCTGCTAAATACCGGTCAACTTTAAGTTTAACTTTAGTTGCAAAGTAACAATGTTCTTGCAATAAGTCTGACTCTTTTGCTAGCTTAGCGTAGTTAGCAGGCTCTCAGAGAGGGTAAAGGCCAAACGACACGCGCATTCCTCTGTACCTGGTGGCATATATCAGCGGTGAGCTCGATGAGGTTGTCCTTGGCGGCGTAGTGCCGTGTCCCGGTGGCGTACTTCCCTCTGCTGCCGATCTGGCTGATCTCGCTGACCAGGGACTCGTAGAGGCCAAACAGGAGGCTCTGCCAGTGGGACCAGTCCTCAGCTATGGCTCCTGTACACACACACACACACACACACACACACACACACACACACACACACACACACACACACACACACACACACACACACACACACCAGAGCTTAGACTTTACAACAAGCGCTGGTGGTTTTCAGCAGAAACATGCACAAACCCACAGTGTCTTGTTCCCTCTCGGTATATCGAGCTCTGTGTTCTACCTGTCTCCTGTGTCCCATATGAACAGATAGACCTCTGTGTTCTACCTGTGTCCCCTATGGACTGATAGAGCTCTGAGTTGTACCTGTGTCCCCTATGGATTGATAGAGCTCTGAGTTGTACCTGTGTCCCCTATGAACTGATAGAGCTCTGTGTTCTACCTGACTCCTGTGTCCCCTATGTTCTGATTGAGCTCTGTGTTCTACCTGTGTCCCCTATGGACTGATAGAGCTCTGAGTTGTACCTGTGTCCCCTGTGGACTGATAGAGCTCTGTGTTGTACCTATGGACTGATAGAGCTCTATGTTGTACCTGTGTCCTGTGTCCCCTATGGACTGATAGAGCTCTGAGTTGTATCTGTGTCCCCTATGGACTGATAGAGCTCTGAGTTGTACCTGTGTCCCCTATGGACTGATAGAGCTCTGAGTTGTATCTGTGTCCCCTATGGACTGATAGAGCTCTGAGTTGTACCTGTGTCCAGGGTCCCCTATGGACTGATAGAGCTCTGAGTTGTACCTGTGTCTAGTGTCTTGGCCCCTCTGGGGTGGTGGATGTGCAGCTGCAGGCTGAAGAGCTCCACCAGCTGGTCCTTGAGCAGGGGGCTGGGCCTGGTGTGGCTCCAGGCGTGCAGCAGACCCGGCAGCAGCTGCTCGCCCAGCGCACACGCCCGCCGACGCCAGCTCACCAGCGCCCCCCGCAGGAACACGTTCAGCGCCGACACCAGGTTCTCCAGCACAGCGAGCTGCCGCTCTGACCTGAGAGAGGGGCGTCCAACGGGTAAATAACAGTTATGTTACACTGTTTCCACAAAGTTCCCTTAAAAATGACAAATTCAATCACCACAGAGTGATGGGAAAAGACAGAGATGGGACATTGTTATATCTATATAACTTGTAATTGTAATTGTAATTTCGGATTGCTCTTCACAGACTTTAAAAAGTTAAATCTGACAGAATTTTTTTTTTCAATCTAATGGCCATTTGAAAGTTAAAGTTGACTGGGATTTAGCAGATGCTTTATTCCAAAGTGACACAGACTTGCAACATCAGGTTCAGGAATCAAATTTGGACCAGTTCTCAGGCAGTGCCTACAATCACTACAGCCATATATTTTTTAGAGCCCCCTGTCTAGGTGAATTGGGTCTCTGCTAGAGCTCTCAGCTCTCAGTGGCCTCTCTCACCTAACGTTGCCCAGGGCCTTGGAGAAGAAGCTGAAGAGGGCGTGGGAGTGGCCGCCCGTCTGCAGGCTGCAGCCCAGCACCAGCGTGTGGATGATCCGGCTCACCATCCCCCGGTTTATGGAGCCCCCCGTGAAGAGCCCGCAGTACATATCCAACAGACCTGGAGTGAAAACAGTACAATACAGCGACTAACATATGAGTTCCTACAAGGGCCAGTTTCTCTTGAGGAACACAGGGTTAAGTGCCTTGCTCAAGGAACTGAAACCTCAACCTAGTTCAGTGTTAACATCACACATTTCCACTGGTCATGTACAAATATATATATATATTTAAATATATATATTTATATTTATACCCTTTGACCTTTTGATATATATATATATATATATATATATATATATATATATATATATATATATATATATTATATATATATATATATATATATATATATATATATATATATATATATATATATATATATATATATGTATATATATATATTAATTCTGACCACCACAGAGAGGAGGGTGAGGAAGGGGAACTGACTGTGCCACTGGTGCGGTGAGATTTCACACCAGTACTTGCGGACAGAGAGTATGTCCTTGAGCAGCAGGCTGCTGTAGTCATCCCCGTATGCAGTGCAGCTGAAGGGCCTCCTCAGGACGTCCACCACATGGGACAGCAGCTCAGAGCACTTCAGCTTCGGACCTCCTGAAAGGAAGGACACAGCCATGTGGGTCAGTACAGGTTTTTTGGGCTAGACTCAAAACCATTCCTGACCATCCTTGCTTGCATTTCACTATCAACTCACGTGTTTATTGTATACCTTTTTCTTCATAATCCATGCATCTCTACAAAAGGACATCAAAACACATTGTTGGGCCTATGTTGCTTCATTCCTCATCTATTGCAATTCCTTCCAATTTGTGTGATCTGTCTACCAGATAGTGTACTCAACAGAAACTCTTTTAATGTACCCCTCTGGAGATGCTAAAGATCCAAAAGCACTTTAGTTGTACCAATCAGACATCAGCACCGTTACCTCTGAGATGGCAGCTCTACATCTTATCCATGTAATCAGTTTTTAAACTACCGGTATGTTCACACATGCTCAGTACTGTTCGGGGAGAGTGAATGGTGTGGCTTACTCTTGTTGGCACAGCGGATGAAGAACTTGACCAGGCTGCTGATCTCCTGCATCTTCTGCTGGCGGTTGGCCAGGGTGGTAGCGGAGACGTTGGCCTTGCCAGCCTGCAGAGCCTCCGTCTCCTTCTGCAGGTACTTCTGGAGGAACCTGCGAGAGGAAAACATGGGGGCATGAATACGGACTGGAATGGAACACAGAGAAACGTATTCAAGATGCCGAAGAACGAAGAGATGGGAGACTGAGTTTAAATTTGGCTGATTCCACAGACTGAAATTTCAGCATTACGGTAGCAAACTATGAATAACAATGAGGCAATACAAAGCAACATAGCTCAAGAAACATAGATATTTATATGATGTAGTAAACAAAACAAAACAAAACAAGTAAATACAGCAGCCAACTGTGCAACTGTGTAAAGTGACTAGTTAAAGACTAGTGAGGGCCCCGGCCGTGGCGCAACTGGCTTTGGGCACCTGCACCGTATTCCCGGCCCATGGTCCTTTCCGGATCCCACCCCGACTCTCTCTCCCATTGACTTCCTGTCATTCTCCACTATCCTATCTGCACTAAAGGCATTAAAAAAAGCCCAAAAAATATACTTAAAAAAAAAAAAAATACTAGTGAGGTTCATGTCTGAACACTCAACTCCATTTGAGATCTGGTCGTAATTGCTTGGACATAGTCCAGAGGTCAGGTGTGAAAAGGGCGTAATTGCTTGGACATAGTCCAGAGGTCAGGTGTGAAAAGGGCTTAGGGTTGGGTGGTATGCAAAAGACACCTGAACACAGCATCCCAGGTGAGTTGCTTGGCATTCTTGACAGAAGATATGCGGTCCAGTTCCCTGACTGTCTCGGCTGACCGCAACAGTCTCTTGAAGCGGTCCACCTCCTTCTGCAGATATACGACACAATAACAGAAGAGTTTGTGTGTAAAGCATGATAACAACAACATGTCATTGTTTTTCTTTTCTATTGTCTTTCTATTGTCTTTACACTGTTATTCTAAAGCACAGTGAAAGTGGTTTTATACAAACAGAAACTTTGCATAGTACTTCTTTGAACATTTCAGTTTCAGCGGATTTTCAGGAAATGATATATTGATGACAAACCCAATATTGTGATTTTACATAGGGGCTACACATAGTACTGTAACTGCAGGTTCTGGAAAGCCTGTCATAATGACAGTGGAGCATCAAAAGCACTCTCGTTGTTGACATTTGGGGAAGGAGATCTGAACACACAAAGCTAGCCTCTTACGGTACCTTTCTTTCCGTAACTTTGTCATTTTCTAGTCCTCTGCAGCATATCATAAGGTCATGTAGCACCAGACTCATTCTGCCTCCAGTGCTTTGTAATGTGACTCTTCGGGGATAAACTTCATGGGTCTAAATCAAATAGTGAAAGTGAAAATGAAAATCAGACCGCGTCACCACCACCACCCTTTAGGTCAAAACAAACTTGCATATGGCTAGGTCTAATAACGTTAACGTTAAGAGAGAGACATAAGACAGATGATGTGACAATTGCAAAAAGTTGATACATTGCAAAGGCTAATTAGCGACCTTGCTAATGTTGCAAAGCAGCCAAAAAGCCATTGCAAGTAAGTTGCGGTAACGTTAGCTGAGGCTAAAACTGATATGATTTAGCAGCAGAGAAACGTGTAAGTAAATGAAGGTGCTGTCGCTATCACTGGCGCTAAGATAACTCTCCGTTTTTGTTTTGCTTACACTAATCCATTAAAGGAGTCACAAAGTTGGTCTTGCAAATACAATTCTGCATTTCCATCGCATGTCCAGTGTGCACGTCAACAAGTCCCCGCCTTCCCACTTTCTTCGTTGGTACGAACACAGCAAAACAACTGATTTGATGTCCACAGCGCCCCCGTTGTCCGGAAGAGACTGTGGCTACTGGGTGGCAACAGAGAATGTCTAATAAGGGACGGGCTCTGGTGGCAACTTGATTTGAATAACCCTACTGGATATAATGAGCTCTTTTTCTTTAATTATGCTTAAGATAGATAGATAAATACTTCAAAACTCGATTCTCAATTCAAGAGATAGAGGCCTGTACTAAACCAGATGTTGTACACTATTGCACCACCACAGCCGTGGACGTAGGCCTAGTACTCTCTCTCTTGAGCACCTTGCCATTGCCAGCCGTGGACGTAGGCCTAGTACTCTCTCTCTTGAGCACCTTGCCATTGCCAGCCGTGGACGTAGGCCTAGTACTCTCTCTCTTGAGCACCTTGCCATTGCCAGCCGTGGACGTAGGCCTAGTACTCACTCTCTTGAGCACCTTGCCATGCACAACTGGGACTATGGTTGGACTAGTTTTTGCACACTCACTTCCTTTGGCACCTTACCAGTCCCGGCCCTGTCACTACAAGCGTCTTATGCTTGTTCACCCTCAAGCACATTGGACTTTCTTAATTTTATTTATATAGTGTATTTAGTATTTAGTTTTCTTATCTTTCTTATCTTCTACTGTCTTTATTGTACAGTGGAGTTTAGTTATATGTTTATACTTATACTTATGTTTATTGTTTACCATTTCTGCTGTAAGTGCATGTTGTGTGTGATGTCTGTATGCTACTAAGACCCTTGAATTTCCCCTTGGGGATCAATAAAGTATCTATCTATCTATCTATCTATCATCTATCTAAGCCTAGGCTACACGGCTATCATGAAACAACCTTTCATTCCCCAGCGGCTTTGCGGATGAAAGTGAGCGTGCTCCCCGAGACGTTAGTGGAAATGAATGGGCGTATTATGCTGAAGCTCCAGCGCGAGCCGAGCCATTCCCTGGGCAGCGGCGAGCCTACCGCATTCCTGAGAGAGAGCCCGGTGAAACTCATTCATTCATGACCGAGTGCGAGGGGGCAGGGTCGGAGTTGGGACTCAAGTGGAGCGTGCGCATCCCTAGCATTCCAAATAGGTAGCGCAGCGCCATCCGTTCTACTCCAGGAACATCACATTCTAGGCCTAGAGCAGCAAGGGAGATGCGTTGACCATTCAGCTTATGATGTCAGAAAACTCACTCACTGTAGGGCTACTTCTTACATCTCCGTCATTCACGACAGAAGGTGAAAGCCTTACTTTTACAGTTACAATGCCTATCCTATGTTTTCTTTTTCTTTAAATTGTAGGCTAGTTTTGCAAATACATGATCATACCAAAGAAAGCTGCAGCGTAGTTGTTTTGACCATTTTATCCCATATCAAATATTGTGCTGAACTGTAGCCTGTGAGCAAACCTCATCCATATTCTCATTTAACAAGTGCATGAACGTGGGCATGGAGTGCACTGTATGGAGAAAAAAAGTGACTGCTTAAAGGGCAATTCTTTCAGTATTTGTAGCCTAGTTAATGCTGGCAATGATCTTTAAGATGCACAATTTGTTGCTGCAACAGATACAGCATTTAATTTAGTTGGAGCATAGCATTTAATTTAGTTACAACATTTAAATAAAACCACAGATCTGTTCTGCACTGGTATCTGAGCCTCTGCAACTGGTCATAAATGTAGGCATAAAACTGAGAATTTGTGTTTAGACACAGGCGATAAGGGTTAAAGATAATGCCATTAGGCTGGACTCTAACCTTGGTTGATTTGTTTGGCATTTTTACAAACCTCAGACAGGTGCTAGACATCAGATGCTGCATTTTTGCTCCAGAAAAGGTTTTTTAATGCAATTCAAGTTTCGACATTTTGACCCATAAATAGTTCACTATTTTTTCTCCTGATGAATATCTAGGGACATGTTGCATATTAAAGTGGTATGAAAGCAACAGATTCTTTCTTTTGTTATAACAAATCATATGGAGTCCCCATTATCATGCTAATGCAGAATTTGTAGATATTTAATATGGCAACATTTGATACTAATTACTCCTGCTAGAACTGAAGCACATTCTTTTTGTGATGGTCTACACTCATAGTTATAGACATTTCTTTGGTCCTAGCCTGTCCTTTAAGAAATTAAGACATTCACAAACAAGAACTTTCAGTTTGGATTAGATGTCAAATATTTTTTAACAAACATTTTCCAATAAAAATGTAATTTCCATACTTGGACAAGTTTCTATTTGGACTGCAACTTATGATTTTTGTTGATTACTCTGTTCATGACTGGTTATCAGTTGTTTGATATGTACAACGTCAGAAAATTGGCGTTTCCCAAAATCCAAAATGAAGTCCTCAAATGTCTTGTTTTGGCCACACTGATGATTTTCAGTTCATCGCCACAAAGTACAGAAATCAAATATTCATTTTTATGAAGCTGGATTTTTTTGTTGTTGTTATTCCTCAAAACCAATTGATTATCTGTAATTATCAAAACATGCAAAACAGCAATTCATTGTCATCAAAAGCTGACAACTAATTTATGTATTGTTGGAATTCTTATTTGCATGATGGTTCTTATCGGGGACTTATCAGGCAAGGAATGAGCAGAAATGTTCATATTTGTCAATCCAATATTTAACTTAAACATTTTAATGAACAAGCACTGAGGTCATACCGATATCATCATGCTTCACTAATCAAGATGTAAACACAAGCAGCCTCACACAGCGTGACCATCGACAGATCCGTGTTTTAATAGACAAAGAAAAGAGGCAGAGCAAATAAGAGAAAGAGAAAATAAAGTAGGAGAAAAAAAAGCGCAGATCGTTTCTCTCATCACACACGGGAGGCTTGGTTTGGCACAATAACACCCCAAAAAAAAAAAATAATAATAATAATAATAATAATAATAATAATAATTAAAAAAAACAAATCCTGTTGAGAAGCATTTCAGTCACAGAGGCACTTACTTTCAAAATGAGAAAATCAAAAGGGAAAAAAATTGCAGGGAAAAAAACTGAAAAGGGAAAGGAAGAAAATCATCATCATCATCATCATCATCATCATCAACTGCTGTGCCAGCTGCGAAGCGGGCAACAAGGAGCTCGTGGGCACCTGAGAGTGACCGGGGGGCATGGGGTGGCGCCTCCGTGGAAGCATTAGGCGCTCGTGGCGAACTCCAATCGTCCTCACGTGTGAGGTTGAGGAGGGGTGTGAGGGGGCGGGGGTGGAGGGGGCGATCCAGCCGTGTTTTAACGGCTTCTTTTATTCAGACAAAACCCAAATAAAAGGCACATTAAAACACTGCGCAGTGTGTTCACAATTATTCTCCAACAAAAGTACATAATTAAAAACAAAAACAAAACAACAAAATGAAGGAATGTTTATTTTTGTTTCTTTTACCTTCCTGCTAAACAGAAAGTCTAGTCTTCATATATGTACAAAAATGACCACTGTTAATGTTCTAATACAAAAAGTTTTTTTCCCATTTTCTTTTTTATAAAATGTTATTTACTTTTTTCTTGCTCATGTCTATCTGAACTACCATGTCCTCTGAACTAAATAGCTTTTTGTACAAAGATATACATTCAATGGCCTTCACATGGTGGGGGTCCAAGATTTGCCAATTCATAAAAAAAATGATAAAATGGAGATCAGATTCTGACCTAATCTTTAAGCCCCTGGTCATCAGGGAAGAATTTGTTTTCTTTAGCGATAAAAATCAAAATCACTTAATGGTAAACCATTGGTGCATAATATGAACAAAATTAATCTTGGTAAGGAAAACAAAAACAAAACAAACAAACAAAAAAAAAACACAAAAACCGTAAACAACAAAAATAAAAACACAAATTAGGTTGTACTGTATACAATCCCAGTTTTCTTCAATTAGTCTGGAATTCATGAGAGACTAAATTAAAAGCTAAAATTCATTACTTTAAGAATGAGACTCCAATTGTGTCCAATTCACAATTGTGTCCATCACTGGATTGGATGTCATGGGCTGTCGTGCCCTGCTAGGTGTGTGCACGGGTGTGTATGAGTGTGCATATTAGTATGTGTGTGTGTGTGTGTGTGTGTGTGTGTGTGTGTGTGTGTGTGTGTGTGTGTGTGTGTGTGTGTGCATGTGTAGATCAGTGTGTGTGTGTGTGTGCATGTGTAGATCAGTGTGTGTGTGTGTGTGTGTGTGTGTGCATGTGTAGATCAGTGTGTGTGTGTGTGCATGTGTAGATCAGTGTGTGTGTGTGTGTGCATGTGTAGATCAGTGTGTGTGTTAAGTGGAGCGATGGAGCAGTGGGAAGGGGAATGGGGAGGGGTTCAGTCCAGGCACACAAGTTGCCCCCTCCCAGGGCAAAAGGGCAAAAAAAAAGAAAAAAAAGAAAAACTGACCACAGGCTTAAACATGTCCCCCTTACTCATCAAATGCCACTTCAATTACTGTAGTGTTTCGTTCTTGTCTATCAAAACATTATTTTTCAGTGAACTTTTTTTTTTTTAATTCCAGTTTTCCAAAAAAAGGAAAAATCTTCCAGAGTTCTGTCTACTACAGTCCAAAGAGTTTTCCGGCGTGCTGCTGCGTGCATCGCTGCCACAAGCTGACCGGGGCACGTTCACTGACAAGTGCTTCGTCAAGTTTGTCTGAGTGGAAGAAGGCGGAGTAGTGTGGCTGCACACTGGAGGGAAAGAGCCAATCAGCTGTCGGAGTGGGGGGTGGAGGGTGGGGCTTGTTGACAGTGGCTGCTTCTGCGCTCCCTCATTGGCTGTTGTGGAGAGATGACGACGATGATGACAGTCGTCGTTCTGGTGCCAAGTTCAGGATGCACAGTTGGCAGTTTAGTTTTTACAGTAATCAGGATTCTTTTGAGGATATGAATGCATAACACAAATAATAATAAACAACAATAATAACAATCATTCAGCCTGAAGCCAAAGAAATGTAGTCTCTTTGTTTCACTAATGTTTTTTGTCGTTAACTCCCTACATGGACGGCCATTCCTAACTGTTACTTAAATCCCTGACATGCTGTGAAGAACTAAAACTTCTCTTTCTGACAGCAAAAAAAAAACAAAAAAAAAACAGAAAAACTATACTGTTGGTGTGTTTGTTATGTACAAAGGGTTAGAAATCTGAGGGGTGACGCATATGAGGATACCATGATCTCCTTCAGCCTAACGCTTTTTGGGGCTACTCTCAGTAAGGTTCCTGAGCAAGAGGTTTATAAAAGGGGATCCTAACGTTCTCTGAAATAATACAAAGGGCGAAAAATGTTTTTCGTGGAACTAATAAGTCCCCATCATCACAGTTGTAGCATTGACGCAGGTCACTGCGCAAAAACAGCTCATATTTAGTTACCCTCTCGACACCTCCTTAAAGCAACACCAAAGAGTTTTTTGTACCTTAAAATAATGTTTCCAAAATTGTTTCAGTGGTTCATCAACTCGTAACAGGGTGAACGGCACTTCTGCATTAAACCCAGCTGACCCTCTATCGGCTATAACCGCACTATGTAAGTTTGACAGATCGGGTAGCAGATCTGTAGTTCGATGGAATGAGACATAAGAAACTACAAATTTGACTTGCATCTGATGTCGCAATACATCGTACGTTCATAAAATCATGCAACATATTCTACCTTGTCTGTGGACATCGTTATTTCCAAAGCCGGTGCTGGATAAACAAATAGTGCGTGCGACAGAGGAAAAATTCTTTGGTGTTGCTTTAAGCAATAGCGTCTTACAGTCTGGATGGCTCCTACATGGGCCTAGTGACTACATTTCTGTGTTCTCTTGGTTTCTTGGGTATTTCGTTTGTGTTAAATCAACACTTTAAGGTCTGATTTGATCTTTGATAATACTGCCCTTTCCGTCAGACATTTCACCAGTGGGATATGTGCTCGATGCAAGACTTGGGTTGAGTCCTCGACAGTCATTTTAGTACACAATCCAAAATCAGGACATTGTACATCCCCAAAAAAAACTAAACAAAAAAAAGAACAAAGAAAAGAAAAAAATTCTACAGTACAAGTCATCCTAAGCTCTGGAATGCCTCCTTCCAGAAGTGTAAAGTTTTTTTTATGTCGTTGTTTTGTAAAAAGCTACAAGCGAAGGCAAGCAGACTGGACTTGACTTTTTCCACAGTCAAAGGCAAGAGATGTCCAAACCCACTTTCACCTTCAAAAGAGTTCAACCCCCCCACCCCACCCCTCCCCAAACCCATCCTAACTACTACAAAGCATTCTCAAAAAAAACTCTTCCCACAAATGGAAGCCTTTTTTGTCCCTTTTTTGTGTAGTTTACTCCATAAAATGCCTTAAAACTATTAAATACTGATTAGCAACCTACATAATAATACAAAAAGAAAATTAATCAAACAAAAACAAATCTAACCGTTTGATGCAAGAGCAGTTTGGAGCAGGAGAAGGAAACAAAAAATGACTGACAGCCAAGTTGCAGCTCTCTCACTGTTATTGTGTTCAAAATCGCTGTAGTTGAATCATCACTCTTAGTGCTTTCTTGACAAGCAGCAGCTGTGTTACTTCACTGACCCCGGTGCAGACTGGAGTCGAAGTGTCCTTCAGTGGCGAAGGAGATGCTGAGCACGGCAAACTGATCTGGGTGCTACTGTGAGGAAGCGATGCGAGAGAGAGAGAGAGAGAGAGAGAGGCGTCGGGCGAGGGGATGGGGATGGGGTGAGGGGGTAAACAAAACAAAATACGCCTTCCACAGCTATTGCTCGTCTTTCCTGTTCTCCATCCTTCTCTTTGTTTTCTTTCTTTCTTTTTTTGTTTTTCGCTCCGTCTCTGTTTCTGTCTCGCGTACCTGCATAGCGACTGTGGCAGGTAGTGCGACTTACGCAGCCAGCCAAGGCTTCCTTCAAAAGGTGGGAGGGGGGGGGGTGGGGGGGGGGGGTTATACTTGATGACCATATAAGGTAAAAGGAGTGGGCTTTGCAAAAGGAACACGATTTAGGAGGAAGAGGTGGGGGCTGGTGTGGGTGATCCGCCGCAGGGATTGGCTGGCTGCAGGGGAGGAAGGCGTGGCTCTACCCCAGGCCGAGCCTACCAGGGCGGAGAGGAGGGCAGGACCTGGGAGAGGAAAGGCATGCTATCCATGGAGCGCATGGCGATGTTGAGTGGCCCGGCGATGTTCATGGGCATCGGCGTGGTGATGGCCACAGGGTGGGCGATGTTCATTGGCGCCGAGGTGGGGATGTTGACCGAGGCGATGTTGACCGGCGCCGTGATGGTGACGGGGTGCTGCAGGCTCACCGGCGAGGTGATGTTCACCGTGTTGGTGGTGATGTTCATCTGCGCCGCAATGGTCACCGCGTTGCCCGACACCGGGTTGCCACGGTTCATCGCCGTCGTGATGGCCACAGAGGTGGAGACGGGGGTGGCGGAGGCTGAATTGCACACGTCATTAGAGTCTAGAGAAAGAGACAGAGAGAGAGAAGGAGAGAGAGAGAGAGAGAGAGAGAGAGGTGAAAGGAAAAATGTTAGTCATCAAATTCTGTTGTTCATTTTTCCTTTACCCGTACCTACATACCAATAAATTCATGATCTGAGCCTTGGAAATGCTGTGCTGTTTTACGGTCACACAGTCTAATGTCTCGCTCAATTTCCGGCTCATAAAATGACTTCACTCCTATGTTATGCCTCTAAATTAAACTATATAAAAATATTAGTACTTTCTTCAGTAATCTAATAAAAGTAAATTTAGTGGAAGAGACAGAAGAGAAAAATGCTGACATCAACATCTTATCTGGGCAAACGGCCTAGTATTCAAAAAGAGTCAGGTTTACTGCCTAAATGGACACATTTCAACTCAGGTGATTCAAACAGCCTGTGGGGTTCAACCACAAGTATTACAGGTACCCTGCATTTCTTTCCAAATATGAAGGGCAACTTAGCCAAGTCCACAGTTCACACCGTCACTCAAAACAGACACAAGCACCATCAAGAGCAGCACATAAAAGGAGACGGATCAGTTCATCTTCTAGAAGGTTCATTTGGAACTTGAGGGGAAGGTGAGTTCTAGAACTCCAGCTGAAGCCTCCTGGTGGCCTCAGGCAGACCAACATTCTCCTCTGGAGGTCGCCTGCCAATCACAGGTTGTGAAACCTTCCACACACATGGGTCCTTGTTTCAGTCAGGGCTAAATCAGATGCAGCACATCTGAGGCTACTGGCTGTCCTCCAGCAGCCCTGGAGTCTCCCCTGAGGGTAGCAGATTTGTGTGCTGGGGTGCCCTGGGAACTTTGTCAACGTGAACTTTGTCAACACCAGCCAGAGAAGGAAACTGGAGGACTGAGTGCTTACAAACACACACAGAGACAGAGAGAGACAGAGAGAGAGAGAGGGAGAGGGAGAGGGAGGGAGAGAGAGAGAGAGAGAGAGAGAGAGAGAAAGAAAAGAGAAAGAGAGATCTGCTGAGGTCAGTTGGCTATGGATCACACAAACAGGCCAAAAACAAAAAAGAACATGAGAAAAAAAAAAACACATCTTGCGTCTCTGGTGTGCTACTCATAAATCAGGCCTGCGTCATAGATTAATTGGATGTGCAAAGCCTTTTTAATTATAGCCACTCTCCATAAGCTTTCCCAGCTTTCCTCAAGGCCCTCCATCCCATTTCATATCAGTGGAGATTTGCCTTCACGTCATGCCGGCACCAGCAGGAGGAAGAG
Source organism: Alosa alosa (assembly GCF_017589495.1). NCBI lineage: Eukaryota > Metazoa > Chordata > Actinopteri > Clupeiformes > Clupeidae > Alosa > Alosa alosa. The sequence continues at coordinate 26,825,743 of NC_063203.1, forward strand.
AAGAAGCAGCAGCAAACACAACACTAAACAAACACACACTAAACAAACACACACTACTAAACACAACACTAAACAAACACACACTACTAAACCCAACACTGACCAAACACACACCACTAAACCCTACACTGACCAAACACACACCACTAAAATCAACACTGACCAAACACACACTACTAAAACCAACACTGACCAAACACACACACACACTACTAAAACCAACACTAAACAAACACACACCACTAAAACCAACACTGACCAAACACACACCACTCATGCTAACTTAAGCTCACAGAGATTCTGGCTCCATCCTTCACTAAAGACAAAAATGGATTTGCTCAGAGAAACGTCCCACAATTACGTTTGTTCTACTCAAAAACCAGGGCTACTTTGAGGGCTACTTGTATCAAAGCTGAGCTAAGCACAGCACAGCACAGCACAGTCATCACTTACACAACTGGACTAGACAGTATGACTCACCAGAGGTGAGAAGCACCCAAAAGAAAAAGAAATATCAGTCCACTTCACTTTGATGTGAACACTGAGAAGAACGAAGATAAGAAGAAGAGAAAAAAAGACATAAGTAGGGAAGGGAGTTCACAGCAGGGGCACCATTCACAGGGAGGGAGCAGAGGAGAAACATATGCCCCTGTGGTGGGCAAGTGTGTTGCGGGTTAATGTGTCCCTGTGGTGGGGAAGGCCAAACTGAGGATCAATGGATAACAACATCTACTGTAACGGATCCAGCTTGTATGGAGAAAGCCAAGACACTATGGCGAGCATGTCTTTGTTACAGACGAAGTTGAGAGGAGGGGGGGGGGGGGTGGGTGAGGATCAGGAGAGACAAATCCAAACAGATAAACATATGTAGCCCTCAGCTGTGCCAGGATTACCCTTCCACAAAATTGGCGGCATTTTTACCCTTTTAAAAATGTTAGTTGCTCAACAATGCTTAGGGAGATGCACAACACATTACACACTAGTGTCAAAGAAAAAGATGCAGTAGAAGAAGGAGGTGGAGGAGAGAGCAACTTGGAGGTAGCTAGCTTACCTTTGTTGCAGGAGTTGTTGAAGTTGGTCTGCTGGCCGTGCGTCTTGAGGTGGCTGGTGATGTAGGCGGCACTCAGCATCTTGCCGCAGATGTTGCAGGTGACCTTTCCCTCATGCCGGATCATGTGGGAGCGCAGGCGGTCTTTGGTGGCAAACGCAGATGTGCAGGCCTGCAGGGAGACACAGGGCTCGGCTCAGAGATGGGCACACACACACACACACCTCGCTCAGAGGGCATCTAGCCCTCATCTGCACCAGCACAGGGCTGGGACTGTTCCAGTGATGGCTACTCTGTGTGTGTGTGTGTAAAGGCAGAATACCAGTATGCACAACACTCCAGCCTGTTCATAGCAAATATCTACTAAATAATACGTGTTCATTATGACAAATTAAAGGACTGATGTCTTGAAATAACTGTCAATAACAAAAAATAAATAAACACTGCATTACATATCCAGACCATGAGCATGATACATGCTGCCCGTCAGTGTTGGCCAATATGCTGCTCTATAAATAATTAGTCTCAGTAGGTGTGTCAGAGTGAGAATCAATGAGTTGTTGAATGCTGTTGAAGAGAGGGGAGAGAGAGAGAGGGAGAGGGAGAGGGAGAGAGAGAGAGTGTGTGTGTGTGTGTGTGTGTGTGTGTGTGTGTGTGTGTGTGTGTGTGTGTGTAAGGGTCAGGGAGGACTTACTGTTACTTGGCATTTGAAAGGTCTTTCTGTGGAATGGACGTGCTTGACGTGACAGCTGAGATGATCCGGTCTGCACAGAGAGCACACAAAGGAACGGAGCGATAGAACAAGACAGAGAGGAAGAGAGAGAGAGAGAGAGAGAAGAGGGGGAGCGAGAAGAGAGAGAATAGAGAGAAAGAGAGAGAGAAGAAATGCTTAACAAATTTGGCCCCAGAGAGAAATCACAGCAGCTCAGAATGAAGCATGACCTCATGTAACACAGATGAGTCCCAACGAGGAGAGCAGAGGAGAGGAGAGGAGAGGAGAGGAGGGGGGGAGGGAGAGGGAGGAGAGAGAGGGGAGAGGAGAGGAGAGGAGAGGAGAGGAGAGGAGAGGGGAGAGGAGAGGAGAGGAGAGGAGAGAGGGGAGAGGAGAGGAGGAGAGGAGAGGAGAGGAGAGAAGAGGAGGGAGGAGAGGAGAGGAGAGAAGAGGAGGAGAGGAGAGGAGAGGGGGAGAGGAGAGGAGAGGAGGAGAGGAGAGGAGAGGAGAGGAGAGGAGAGAAGAGGAGGAGAGGAGAGGAGAGGGGAGAGGAGAGGAGAGGAGAGAAGAGGAGGAGAGGAGAGGAGAGGGGAGAGGAGAGGAGAGGAGAGGAGAGGAGAGGGAATAAAATAATAATAATCTCCTCCTCTCAATGCCTCCAGTGCCAGGAAAAGTGACATCACCTCCATAAAGCTGACATGGCCACTAGTGCGGTGGGTCGGCGCGGAGAGAAGACGCTACGGATCAGACAGGCTCTCAGGCCACTGACTCAGCCAAGTCCGACTAAACGCCTCGGCCTTCAGCACCGAGCGCACCAGACGTTCAGCACTGTGACAGGCAGGCTACACCTCACGTAACTGAAGCGTTCCATTCAGTTAGCTTCCACTGTAATCAATGGAACTGGCTACACCAGACATGATCACGACGAGTAGCCCACTCCTCACCCTTCAATCAAAATTAGCACACTCGTCACCCTTCAATCAAAATTAGCCCACTCCTCACCCTTCAATCAAAATTAGCCCACTCCTCACCCTTCTAAAATTATTTCTACGCTCTGTGAATGGAACGCTTCAGTTGCGTGTCTGGTATAGCCTGCCTGTTACTGTCGCACAGCAGAAAAGGTCTTGAGTGACTAGACTAGGTCCAATCTGAACTTACATTCATTAGGTTGATGTATACTGTTGATGGACAAGACTTGCGTAGAAAATTACTTAATACTATATTAGGGACAGCTGTGGCCTACTGGTTAGCGCTTCAGACTTGTATCCGGAGGGTTGTCGGTTCGAACCCCGACCAGTAGGCACGGCTGAAGTGCCCTTGAGCAAGGCACCTAACCCCTCACTGCTCCCCGAGTGCCGCTGTTGTTGCAGGCAGCTCACTGTGCCGGGATTAGTGTGTGCTTCACTTCACTATGTGTTGAGTGTGTTTCACTAATTCACGGATTGGAATAAATGCAGAGACCAAATTTCCCTCACGGGATCAAAAGAGTATATATACTTATACTTATTAGATAAACAAGTGTGTACCCATGTTTCAATATGTGCTTGGTATCAAATAGACGTATGGGAGCAGGAAATGCAGTCTAAAGGCTTTTATTTTGATAACAACTTAATACCTCTTGACTGGACACCGAAAGATGGTGTGACTCATTGGATATGCTTAGGGCCCAACAGGCAGGCTGCACCAGGCACGTAACTGAAGCGTTTCATTCACAAAGCGAATGCTGCAACAATTAGCTTCCACTGTAATCAATGGAACTGGCTACACCAGACGTGCTAGCGGCGCATGCATTCTAAAAAATTAGACCAAAACAATTTTTATGCTCAACCATTGGAACACTTCAGTTGCTTGTCTGGTGTGGCCTGACTTTAAGAAAGGGGCTTTGATTGGACAATGGCAAGTCTAGACCTGATCTCTGAAGACCCATCTGAAATGCTTTGCTTTGACTATGAGGGACTTTTGACCATGATGACTCTTTGCTACTCTTGTTAATGTCAATTTGAGATGTTGACCAAACATCTCAAATGATGTTTGGTCAATGTTGCCCCCCCCCCCCCCCCCCCCTCTGTGCGGCGGCCCCGTCCAGCTGCTGGGTAGCTGACATCTACACGCTCTCCATGTCATCATGTTGGCACGAAGCAGCGCTGAATCACCGCTCTGGAACGAGGCCGAGGGTCTGTCCAAAATAGCTCATCACATCCTACTTGGTTCCAGAACATTGGGAAGTGTGTGTGCGTATGTGTGTGTGTATGTGTATGTGTGGTGATGGTGGGCAGGGGTGGTTTGAAACCGCAGCCTGAGACACCTTGTTAGTACAAATGCATTGCATGTTTTGAGTGCGTGTGTGCGTGTGTGTGTGTGTGTGTTTGTGCGTGCGTGCGTGCGTGTGTGTGTGCGTGTGCATGAGTGTGTTCATGTGCATGTTTTTAACCTCTACCTCTTCTGGCCTTGGTGCTTGAAAACAACCCCAAAAATACCCTCCCCTTTGGAGCCCTGTAGAATGCAATGATGTCATAGAGGGTTTTGGTTGTCATGGGACAAAAACAAAATCCACCAATGAGAGGTCTTCTGATGCAACTGAGAAAGAGAGAGAGGGAGGAAGAGAGAGAGAGGGAGAGAGAGAGAGAGAGAAAGAGAGAGAGAGAAAGAGAGAGAGAGGCCTGCTGTGTCGCCTTTGATTGGTCCCCCTGAGGCATTCTAAAATGGGAGCAGCGCTCAGTGTGACGCACTCTTTCAACCTCACCACCGGGGGCGCCAGTCTACCCGGGGCTCCCCTGAGCTTTGGCACAGCATCACTTACCAACCCAAAAGCTGTCAGCCACCACTCAGGGCAGCAAAGGCAAATGAGTAAGAGAACATCTACAAGGAAAACCAACAGCCGTTAACTCCTCTAAAAATATATTCTGTTAAAGAAAACGTGGCGTTCTGTGTGACTGAAAATGGCTCTGGTTATGTACAGTATTTAGCAGAGGCAAATCTAGAGATCTAATTAGGATACGCTCAAATCTAATCTTTTTTTTTTATTCAAATGTTTCTTTTTTTAAGTCTTCTTGGACGAAAAAAAAATAAATAAATAAAATGTATTGATACCAGAGAGGCATCCAGACGTAACGAAGGTTCTGCATGTCCCAGTTCTAGCATGAGTCTGGTTCCAGACATGACAAGGGTTCTGCATGTCCCAGTTCTAGCATAATTCCAGACATGACGAGGGTTCTGCATGTCCCAGTTCTAGCATAATTCCAGACATGACGAGGGTTCTACATGTCCCAGTTCTAGCATGATTCCTGTTTCCTGAACAGGAAAGCAAACTGACAAGCATTCAGTGTGCTGCAGTCAGTCTGCCTGTGTAATATGTTTACTATCTGCACCAGCAGAGAGAGCCGAGGAGGGGAGATAAGCCCAAGGCGCAGCGGGTTGACTGGGTAGAACTGCAGCACCACATCCTGGCTAATAACACTTTGCTTTGCTAAATGTGCAATGCTGGTTACTGTACATAAGCAATTGTGCTGGTTTCAGCACATAGAACCGTTTCCGTTCAGAAACTCATGCATAAGGCATACATATATATGTATATATATAAGGTGTCGTTATGTGAACATACATTTGTTCTGTTTGCATTAAAATATATACAGCATGGTTGGAATTGTAGATATATGTAAAGAATGAGCCTCTCTCTGCTGGATGACGAGCGTGTCCGTAACGCAGGCGCGGGGAGAGTGAGAGAGGCTACAGTAACTCACTGTCTCCAGGCCTGCAGCGCGCATGGGTCATCCAGCAAGAGGCACTCACTCACTCACACACACACCTACACCGCAGCAACACATCAGAACAAACCGCAGGTTTGGACTTCTGGGCTACGGGTTTCCCTCCCAGGTGCACACACACACACACAGAGAATCACACGCACGCACACACACACAGGGTTAACCACACAAAAATAAAAACACGTGCACACACAGAATGAGACACTCACACACACACACACACACACACACACACACACTCACAGACACATGCACATAGAGAATAAAAACACACATACACACACACACACACACACACACGTGGTAGGTCATGCACGCACACACACACAGACACACACGCACACAAACACACACACGCAGTCACACACACAGGCGCGCACAAACACACACACACACACACGGACACACACACGTTCTCTGGCTTTCATTCCACCTCACCTGGAGAAGCCCTTTCCGCAGACGGAGCAGATGTAGGGCTTGTGCACGCCGCCGTCGTGCGAGCGCACGTGGTAGGTCATGCGGTCCTTGCTGTTAGGATAGGTCACATGGGAGGGAAAGCACTGACTAACAGGCGGGGGCTTCAGTGATGTCACTTCCTGTGGCTATTTGGCTAAAAGTACACCTGGTCCTAGCATAGGAGGCTCCCAATTAGGGCCTGCTCCTAATTCCCCTGTGTGCGGTCACATCTGAAAACCCCTGGCCTTTGCTTGGGATCTGCACTGCAAAACAAAAAGCCCCGACGCTTGAGCTACCCTCGCGTCAGGGGAGAGAGAGGGAGCGAGCGACCAGGTAGTGGGAGCCACAGGTGTGTGACGTCTCACTGGGCTCCCGCCAGGCTGACACACACACACACACACACACACACACACACACACACACACACTACATCCATGCACAGTCAGGACCTACTGTCAAATCCCCATCATAGCATTAGAGCTAGGACAGGCCTTTGTTATGTTTAAGTCATCAATGGAGGAAGTCTAGCTTCCCAAGCTCCATGACCTGCAGGTCGTCCTCCTTCATAAAACTCACTCACTCACTTACACACACACACACACACAGACACACACACACAATCATTTCATTTGGATTGGCACATTACGGTCACCAATCTTGGCATTAACATTCTGAGCTTTAGCTGCATTTTTCGACGGCAGTTACAACAGGTGTGCAGATGTTACAGATGTGTAAAACACACACACACACACATACACACACACACACGAACAAAGGCACAAACTAACACACTTCAAACCTACTCACCTGGAGAAGCCCTTTCCGCAGACGGAACAGATGTAGGGCTTGTGGACGCCGCCGTCGTGCGAGCGCACGTGGTAGGTCATGCGGTCCTTGCGCTTGAAGCGCTGCTGGCAGATGGGGCACTCGAAGGGCTTCTCGTCTGAGTGCGACAGCTTGTGGCGGTTGAGGTGGTAGACGTCGCGGAAGGCCTTGCCGCACATCTCGCAGCCGTGGTTCTTCTTGACCGGCTTGGGTGGCTTCTTGGGCTGCTGCTGCTGCTGCTGCTGCTGCTGCTGTTGCTGGTGGTGCTGATGCTGCTGTTGGTGCTGATGCTGCTGATGCTGCTGCTGCTGCTGATGCTGCTGCTGCTGCTGCTGCTGGTGGTGGTGATGGTGGTGGTGGTGGTGGTGCGCCATGGACGTCATGACGCTGGACGCTGTGGCGGAGGTGGTCGCCGTGGTGAGCATGCCGGCGATGGTGGAGACGTAAGGGCCGCCGCCGTCACGCGACACGGCCGAGACGAGCGGAACCATGGTGGGCGGCGCCGAGGCGGAGGCGGCCGGGTTCTTCTTGGGCCGCGACACCATCTTGATGCCCGTGTGGCACGACTCGTGCCGGCGCAGATGGTAGCTGTCGCGGAACGCCTTGTTGCAGTAGCTGCACACGAACGGCGTCTTGGACTTGGGCTCCTTCTTGACCACCACCGGGTGATGGATGCCTCCGCCTCCTCCTCCCCCGCCCCCTCCACCTCCTCCTCCTCCTCCTCCTCCCCCTCCGCCGGCACCGCTGGCCACGTTGTCCTTGAGCAGGTCGGCGACGCTGACCGGCGGCTTCTGGTCCAGCGGGATGATGGGCAGCACGGGCTTCTGGTCCACGGGCTCCGACGCGGAGTTGAGCAGCGGCAGCAGGCTGTTCTGGGACACCTGGTGGTGGTGGTGCAACGCCTCATTGGCCTGCTGCAGAGGTGAACAAGGGGGGGATGGAGGGATGGAGGGATGGATGGAGAGAGAGAGAGATGGCAAGGGAGGAATAGAAGGAGAGAAAGTGAGGTGAGGAGAAAAGAAAGTGCAATGATGAGAAGAAGGATGAAGAGAGGGGAAGAAAAAAGAGAAAGTGAGAGAGAGAGATAAAAAAAGGAGATAGAGTGAGAGAGAGTTAGGAGTGTGGCAAGGCAGGAAGAGGAGGAATGAGAAGCAGGATGAAAGAAAAAGGAGAGAAAAAAAAGGGAAGAGAGACAATCAGACAGGAGGATAAGTTGGGGATAAGGAAGGGGGGACCACAGAGGTTATGGAGAGAGAGAAAGAAGGGCATCCATGGAGAGAGAGAGAGAGAGAGAGAGAGGAGTGGGAGAAAGAAGGGCATCCATGGAGAGAGAGAGAGAGAGAGAGAGAGAGAGAGAGAGAGAGAGAGAGAGAAGAGTGGGAGAAAGAAGGGCATCCATGGAGAGAGAGAGAGAGAGAGAGAGAGAGAGGAGAGAGAGAAAGAAGGGCATCCATGGAGAGAGAGAGAGAGAGAGAGAGAGGAGTGGGAGAAAGAAGGGCATCCATGGAGGGAGAGAGAGAGAGAGAGAGAGAGTGGAGTGGGAGAAAGAAGGGTAGATTGGAGAGAAGAAGACAAACATCAGCATGAGGACAAGAAGGAGGGAAAGGGGGAACGTAACGTCATTACACCAGTCAAATCCATCTCACCTGGCACAGAGGCACAGCTCAGACCCCATCTCACCTGGCACAGAGGCACAGCTCAGACCCCATCTCACCTGGCACAGAGGCACAGCTCAGACCCCATCTCACCTGGCACAGAGGCACATTACAGACCCCATCTCACCTGGCACAGAGGCACAGCTCAGACCCCATCTCA
>NC_063203.1:26844362-26876862 GCF_017589495.1 Alosa alosa
ATAATTGCTGTATAACATTGAGATATTATGGCAATAAATGGTGCAATATCTGAATTTGCTTAGTTATATTAAGATGCATGAGAATCAGGACGAACAAAGGCAACTTTAAAGGGCAAAAATAACTGAAAGACTCCGACAATGTTTCTCCCAAAGCGTCATTCCGTGCTATATCCCTCACAGCTGGAAGTCTGGGATTGATGGAGCTCTAACTAGCGAGCTACCTAGCAGCGAGAGCTAGCAAGCTAGCGAGCTACCATTGTTTTGCTTGGATAGCTTCAGTTGAAATAAACGTATTAAAATGTTGTAGGACCCCTATGCATTCTGCTGTTAGGGAAAGATCAAGAAGGATAAATTCATCTTTGTATCAGATGACTCGCTTACCTGAAATAAAAACGAACTCCAGCTCGGTTCCATTGCAACACTTAAAAATCTGCAGGAAACCTACAAGAAATCTACAACAAAGCAGCTAAACATGGCAGCTGCTACAACTTCCTGTAACCCTTAGGGCCAAACCATTTTATCTGAGATTTGGTGAGATATGGTTGTTCTATTTTTCGCACCTTGTCATACAAAAACGACGTATTTTAGTATGGTAATTCAAAAATGAACATTGTCTGGTTGTTTTTAGCCAAGAATGAGTATAATGTTTATAAGTGTTAATACCACTGTCGAATGCCCAAGAACATCCATTTTGAGATGTAATAACCCCCATTAATACATATTTCACAAACCCTTGAGAGGGGTATCAAAAAATGGCATGGAGTTAATGATTTTCGAAATGAATTAATGCACAGAGAGCAGGCAATATTATACTTGTAAAGCTTCGTATTACAATTAACTTACTTGAATATTAGTGTATAGTTCATTTATTAACTTGTTATTATTTTTGTAACAAGAACTCACAAAAATAGGCTATAAAAAATATTTTATTTTGATTAATAATTAATTAATCTACACATTCGAGTCGAACATATTTCCAAATTTGCAATACAATTCCTTTGGCTCGTGCGTAAAATGTTGCATATTTTGGAAGGTGTTGTATGGAAATGATAAAAATTCATATAAATGTTGGCTGTTGTTTTTTCCTAAATTAATTGGTTATGCTAGAAGAGAGACATTTCTTCAGTTGAGATTTAATTGATAACTTCAAGATAATATCAAGAAATTGTCTGTGAATTAAATTTCATTGGAACAACAAGTGAGCATTATCTTTGTCGTGCCATAGCATAACCTACGATTTTTCGGTTTTGCTGGAGTTTGAACTTTCACACAGTAGGCCTAATGGGTATTTGGGCAGTGTTTCATACTTTGCATGTGAGGTAATGTAGCAAGCTCAACAGCAGGGGGCAAAATTGTTTGGTTGATATGAACATAGGCTGTGTCTCAAACCATACTTCGAGCAGTAGCCTATACTGCTAGTGTGAGCGTTTACTTGCGTTGTGCCCACTTTTCAATGTTTAGAATTGTCCAAATATCTGCACTATATACTTAAAGTAGGTATCTGAAGTGTGCAAGTTTTAGAAACAGCCATATACCCAGACTATATCCATGCAGTGCACTTTGTGTCAGCTGAGTTGTTGATTTTTTTTATAGTCACTGTTATGTGTAAGCACTGTTATGTGCCTGCAGACCTATTGCACATGCACTGACTGTTCTTGCAATTTGGTGTAGGTACTTGTCAGCAGTTGGAGGGGGCGGGGCGGCGTGGAGCGGAGGGGGGTGGGGTGGGGTTAAATCAATTAGACAAAAACTCTCTGTCAATTATAGTTGTTATATGTTTTAGTAAATCAACAACAATATGATTGTATTCATATTTCATATGTGAAAATATAGTCGATATGCCACAACGGAGCCTCCAGTATTAAGGCCTAGTCAGAGGAATGATCATTAACCAGCAGCATTAATCAACAGAGCAGTAGAAGAGAGCAAAATAAACAGAGAGATTAGAAAGAATGATAAGCAATACGATTAGGGTTTCTGGACTGTGGGCAGAGTGATTGGAGCAATATATTTTGTGGAACTGTCAATTGGGTGAACCCAGACGGGAAGCCAGTCTGCAATATGACAATAACTGACCCTAAAGCCTCAACTTGAGCCTTCTCCATAACCGCATGGTTCGGAAATAAATGATCATCCATGTACCTATCAGGTCAAGTGTCCGCTCACTTCCCGTCACTGGCCTTCAGTGTTGCAATGTTACCCAATCCAGGCCTTTCGCATGCTATAACACAAAGCGAGCTTCACCAAGTCCTGCAGTCTTCCACTGCAGCAACGGCCTCACAGCCCAGGGTCTGTGGGCAGCGCGCTGGTGGCAAGCACGTAAACGGGAGTCGCAGAAGGCAGATGGGGTTGGAATCACACAGCCTCTCTGACTCACTGCAGAGCCATTGGCACATGTAGACTGGCCGCTTGGTCATTGTGACTTCAGCCTCGAGCTGCTCACATTCCACCCGATCTTCTCTCCCTGGTCACCAACACTGGACCGGACCTGCATGGTCCATTGGGTTTGGTTTTCTTTTTCAACTCACACACTCATGCTCTAGAAGAAGCGCACAAGAACACACACACGCTCCATTTTTGCTGCTTTTCTCTTTGGCTGTTTTGGGCCGCTATGTGACTGCTGCCACACCGTCAGGATGAGAGGTGGCGCTCTGTTTGTATAGTCGTGAGCTGTGTTTGGACCGACAGATTTCACACCGATGTAGTGATGTTCACCTTAGGCCTGTGTGAAATACCCACTTACGACAGACATATCACGACTGGCTTGACCAAGAATGGACAGCTATGGGTTGTGTGGACATTTGTGGACTCAATGAGATTTTGGAGATACCATAATTTAAAACTGATAAAAAGTTTGGGGAGAAAAAAACTCTTTTCACCGTATAATGCCATTCTCCATCTTTCCAGCAGGTTCTTTTGAGCTCACGGAGGTTCAGAATCCCATTGTGCCTTTGAATCTTTGTTACACTGTGTATTGGCACCCTTTGTCCACATACAGTACAATGAGGGTTTCGGATAGAGGTACTGAATATGTGCTGTCAGCCCATTCTACCGCGCAAGCCTCAATGGAGCCCTCTCCGTCGGACAAACAGCAAACACTTCATATGTAGTCATGCAGGTGGGATGTTTGTGCACTTTACAGGATTTGGATTAAAAAAAGAGTTTTTTTCTCCAAAGGTGAGTGTCTTCCATTTACATCCATTTAGATTTGGGCAGTGCCACGAGCTGCGATGCGTAACATGCCCTTTGGGTTTTGAGATGCCAACCATTTAAAATGCAGCCTGAAACAAAATGGATGGTGGAGCATAAGCTTTGAGTCTCATCATCACCATACTTAAACCTGTCTATTTGAAAGTCATATTAAATGTAAATCAAACCAAGTTCTAAACTGGTGCCATGTTATTGACATACAGTGAAAACCCACTAAGCTCAACTAACGTCAGTAGCTTTATTCTGTAAGTTTGCAGAGAAAGTGCATATAGAGAAAGTGCATACTTTCTCTCCAGATTAATCAACCCTATGATGTATACAGTTTAATTTCTTTTTCAACACCCATTGGTAAACATGTTTAAGAGTCGCATCTCTAAAATTGTTTTTTGGGACTGATTCTTGATGATGTTTACCTTTGCCCCCTCCTAAAATGATAAGGAGCCACAATATAGGATAGAGAAGGAACAGATGTTCTAGCCTATGGTTTTAGTCATGCTACATCTGCGGCTGCCCCGGTAACGGTTTTGTCTTTAATTAAATGTTCTTGATTGTTTTTCTTGATTTTTAAAAAAAAACGGTATATTTCCTTCTTTGCCTGACTGAAGTGCTGCACTCTCCAGGTGTTTGGTGGTCAGTGGCAGTGACCTTGCTCTGTGCTTGTGGTCCCTCAGGTTGAGTGATGGGAGACTGGTCTATTCTCGGGCGCTTCCTCACAGAAGTGCAGAATCACTCCACGGTCATCGGCAAGATCTGGCTGACCATGCTGCTGATCTTCCGAATCCTGCTGGTGACGCTGGTGGGCGACGCCGTCTACAGCGACGAGCAGTCGAAGTTCACCTGCAACACGCTGCAGCCCGGTTGCAACAACGTCTGCTACGACACCTTCGCCCCCGTCTCGCACCTGCGCTTCTGGGTCTTCCAGATCGTCCTCGTCTCCACACCGTCCATCTTCTACATCGTCTACGTGCTGCACAAGATCGCCAAGGACGACAAGCTGGAACTGGAGACGGTGCACGTGCAGAGCAAGCGGCCGGTCGGGGACTACCTGGGCCAGGTGGAGAGGGGCGAGGGCCAGGGGGGTCAACACTACGAGGAAGAGTGGGGCCCGCCCCAGGAGGATGAGTGTGCGGAGCAGAGTCTGCTGGATGAGGACTACAGGGAGGTGGGGAAGGACCCCACGCAGCTGTCCAGCCAGGTCCTGCTCACATACATCGTCCACGTGGTACTGCGCTCGATCATGGAGATCACTTTCCTGGTGGGCCAGTACTACCTGTTCGGCTTCGAGGTGCCGCACCTGTTCCGCTGTGAGACCTACCCATGCCCGACGCGCACTGATTGCTTCGTGTCGCGCGCCACCGAGAAGACCATCTTCCTCAACTTCATGTTCAGCATCAGCCTGGGCTGCTTCCTGCTCAACATCGTGGAGCTGCACTACCTGGGCTGGGTCTACATCTTCCGCGTGCTCTGCTCCGCCTGCTCCACGTGCTGCCGTCCAGAGAGGGGCCCCGCGGAGCGCATCAGCCTCTACGCTGACCACAACCCCCTGCTGCTGCAGCTCAAGCACTCGCTGCGCGGACACCTCGTTCTGCAGAGCCCGGCGCCCGACGCCCAGGAGAAGGTCGGGGGTGGTGGGGGAGGCGGGCTGCTCGCCCACGCGCCGGCCATCTCATTCGAGACGGACTCCACGGTGGAGTGCACGTCCAAGCGGAGCCTGGAGGATAGGGAGCGCATGAGGGTCAAACTGGCCAACGTGGCCAAGCTGGGCCGGACCAAAAAGTCCTGGCTATGAGTCAGGACAAGCCCATCATGCTATCTACCCTCTCTACTCTCTGAGTGGAAGGTGTTTTGGTCAATATACAAGTCTACAAGTCAGGATGCTCAAAACACAACAAACTCCTCGCATGGCAGCCTATGATTCCTCTGTGTATGACTGTGTGAGTGAACAGGTGAAAGTGAGGCATTACTTTGTAAAGCACTCTAAGTACTCGGGGGAGAAAAAAAAGTGCAACATATTCAAAATGCTGTCCATCTACTAGTTCACCATACCAGGATAGAGCTATCAGGACCTCGCTCCTCCCTAAGGGCAAGATGTTTTAGTCAATATGTATGTTTCATATTGTTATATAACATCTTTGAAGAAACACATTTTGTATCTGGAGCCATAAACAGTGCACAGAAACCAAATTCCACAGTGGATGGAAATACAGTACATAGCTCCAACCAATTTTAAATCATTTTCAGCTCAACATTCATTTATATTGCATATTGACCTGGATAGCAGGTATTATTTGGCATCCCTTTGTTCACTTCTTAGCTACTTCTTGGTGAAATTGTAGTTAATCTTTAGTAATAACATGATTTTTGCTGTGTAATTTCAGGCATCATACACAAACACTATTTTAGTGCATAACTTGGCTGTGTAAGCTGTGTGGTACAAGTGAAGATTTAAACATTAGTTTTGGGCCAGTTTGACTGAATGTGAACATGTTTTGGAGTAAGCACTCATTTAGATGTAATGTCGATCAGTTCTGACATAATGTTTGTTAATAACTATTTCTCACAAAACCTTTCTTGGGTGAACTATTGTGAAAGAATGATTGTTTTTATATAAATATTATAGATGTTCTTCATTCATATGAGAAAGCTTTTTGAATATTTCAGTGTTGCATAGGCCTGACTACATTTTCAAAAGCTTCACATTTTAGGGGCCAGTTTAAATGGCATGCAATAATCCTGAGAGAACCAGCAACAGCGACTGTGACATCATAGGTGTATGGTTGTACCAAACATAAATACACTAGTCCTACATAACACTTCACATGCAATTTATGAGAGGGCATTTGCCAGCATGTTACTTGCGTGAACTTGAATGACTGATAGAACTATCTGTAAGCTTGTGTTTGTTAAAGACCATTTTAGTGGTACTTTGAAGAGGGAAGTGATAAAGGGAAAAGGAGTGTGTCAGAACGACGAGGAGAGGAAGAGTTTGGAGAGACTGTTGACACGAGTGAGAATTATAAGCAAGACTGAGAGGCTGAGAGACATCTCCTTTGAGGAAGACACTTCTCAGTAGACATATACCAAACGGAAGAGGTGGGTATTGAATGGGTTTTCATGGGTATTGAATGAATAATTCATGGGTATTGAATGAATAATGAAACTAGGTCTGGAATTCTACTGTCATGAAGAAATGTACACCCATTATACTCATAATAACTCATCTCGTTACTCAAACCCACACATTATATGTCATTTTCTAGCAGCCCACCAGAGAGCACTGTTTCATAAATTGGACACACATAGGTACAGCTAGACTGCTCTATCTGTTCATTGGTATGATCTAACATACCCTGGCGTAGAGCAAGCACATTTGCTTGCATGGAACAGTGACTGTATGCTCACTGTCCTAGGCGTATGTGAACATTCACAACACTGCATGGCAAACAACTGAAGAAAAAAGCATATTTAAATAAGTAAATATTTCAAACGTAATCACTGAGGGTGCTACAGTCAGGAGATGTGCATTTCATGGAGTCACAAAAGAAAAAAATCAACCACTATATATCTCTATTGTTTAATCTCTGAGTACTTTTAATTAGTGCATTTTATAATAGCCTTTCATTCACTTGTATCACAAATTGTTTTGTTGCAACGTATAGCAAAATCAGTGGAACAAAAGACAGCTTGAAGTACCTGCCACTGTCCTAAGAATAGCATATGAACTGCAAATAACTGGAGAGGGAGACAGACACCCCTTCCTTTTTTAATCAGTCTTTTGTGACATCTTATAAAAATCTGTATTAAACTTCACTGCAAAGAGAATAATGGGGACTATAACTTTACAATTTTAATGACCCAATTCCTGTGGAAGACATGGACTGGTGATGTCACTTAAGCCTTGTATTTCTTCAACATGTGTCATTGTACTGAATTATTAATATTCAATAAAAATGAATTCTGACGAAAGAAGACAACTTGAGCACTGCAACTGCCTTTTCTACAATGATCAAAGTACAACTATATCAGTATTTTAAATTGCATTATGATGTATTGCCTAACAATGTGCACAAGTACTCACGGGTGGATGGATTGTTCACTTGAATAAAACATCAGAAGAATACAAACTACTTTCAAAATGGTCACACAGACAGTTCCTCTCTCACTCCTACCAAAAGCCAAAGGAAATGGATTGACTTTGTGGATCTCCATCAACAACAAGAGTTGGCCTCTTCTGCTTGCTTTTCTCCACCAGGCCAGAGGGGGGCACTGTTGATTTTCGAGCCCATCTTCACAGTCTCATTCTGTACACTCTCACTGCCAACCCTTTTCTGGATCTCAGAAGCCATGGTGAGAAAGGCCTTCTCCACATTGCTGGCATTCTTGGCGCTGGTTTCTAGAATCTGGATTTTGAGTGATGTGGCGAATTCCTGAAACCATTGGAGCAAGAAATAAGATGTTTTGAGTTCATGCTCTGCAAGTACAATGCTGTAGGGGGGTAGCAGCAACCATGGCTACCACAAGAGGACAAGGTTTAGCCTAATACAATAATTGTTGGCTGATACAAATTAAACAAATGAGCAAATGATCAAGTGAAATTTGGAATGAAGTTTTCCCTCAACTTGTTTTTAGTGTTGTGTGAGCTCATTCCAAACACAGTTACCTTTGCACTGCTGAAATCCACCACCTTTCTGGAGACCAGGTCGCATTTGTTGCCCACCAGCAGCTTGGAGACGTTTTCACAGGCGTAGCGGTCAATCTCCTCCAACCACTGTTTCACATTGTTGAAAGACTCCTGTTGCAACCAAGATGCCATGATGAAACCACTGTCCAAACCACTGATGTTTTCATTCAACATGTGCCGTGCCAAAATGAGTTGGATCATTTCTCATTGAATAGGCTGGGTAGGAGACCCAGCCACATAAGGAAACAATACTCCAATGTGGTGTCGTGACAGGCCTGGATGAGTTGACTCAGAGCAATCGGTCTACCTACAGAAGTGCCCTGTATCTTTGAAGACATAAAGGGGCTTAGGGCGTTCAGGAGACTTCAGATAATTCCTCTGCGATGGGTGAAGTGAGAATCCAAAGAAAAAAGAATTTGCAGAGGTACTCTGAGATTGAAAAAGTATAAAAAGTTTTTTTTACTTTTTCAACCTCAGAGTGCCTCTGCAAATTCTTTTTTCTTTGCCCTGTATCTTTTTTCTCAAAGCCACAGCTGTTCTTTGGTTTACAGCTTACTTTAACTCAACCAGGTCTGTCACCAAACCACACTTGGAACACAATCCCCAGATTAGTCAGTGGGAGGAAACAGCACTGTCTGTGTACCTGGTCAGTAACATCGTATACGATGATGATCCCGTGTGCCCCTCTGTAGTAGCTGGAGGTGATGGTGCGGAATCGTTCCTGCCCGGCTGTGTCCCACTAACAGACACAGAGGGAGGCAGAGGCTAAGCTTTGGGTTGGCCTCAGGCCCAGTTAATGTGTACCATCAAACACAGTTAAGTTAGTTACGCAGGAGAGTTTGCAGAGAATAGCTGACCTCCTGAAGATACAATGCATTGGCAGTATTTACATTTGCAAGACACCACAAGACGCCCCGAGGATTATGTCTCTCCTTACAAAATTACTGAAAGGTATTGTGATTCAGTTGTATAGTTAAGCAGTTCAAATGAGTACTACAAAAGCTCAAAGTAGTTAACCCTTAACTAAATCCAAACAAAAATGCTACTTGTAACCTCCGGCTCAGGACTTGATCATATTTACAGCCTGAAGTGAGAACAAGTGTTCCTTTTTTTTCCAGGGAAAAACAAGAAACTGATCCATTTGTCTACTCACATCATCTGTAGCCTAGCTACTCACAATCTGTAGCCTAGCTACTCCCATCACCTGTAGCCTAGCTACTCACAATCTGTAGCCTAGCTACTCCCATCATCTGTAGCCTAGCTACTCACAATCTGTAGCTTGACTGTCTTGCCATCCATCTCGATGGTTCTGATCTTGAAGTCGACCCCGATGGTGCTGATGTAGCTCTCTGTGTAGGTGTCATCCTGTGTGGACAGCATATTGAATTGAGTTAGACAGAGACACAGTATCAGCAGACTCTGGTCCAGATCTGCATCAGTACAGGACTAGTTCGATCTGATCAATTCAAGGTCAAGACTAGATCAGGGCTAGATCAGGGTTAGGTCAGGACTAGATCAGGGCTAGGTTAGGATTAGGTCAGGGCTAGATCAGGGCGAGGTTAGGATTAGATCAGGGCTAGATCAGGGTTAGGTCAAGCTTAGATCAGGGATAGGTTTTGTCTGAGAAAACAATAGCTTAATACCAATGTAATAACCTTTGTGAGAGATAAAATGGCTAAAGATAACCATTTGATTGTAGACATCCATGATGCACTGAATCAGAAGTAACCAAAACACACCCACAACATATGACATTAAATTAGAATTAGGGCTGTCAAAATAACTGATTAATTTCGATTAATTAATTTGAGAAAAAATAACTGATTAAAAAAATTAGTGCAGATTAATGATTCCATATGACCCCCGAGCCGTTCTAGTCAGTAACCATTAGACTGTAAAATGAAGGAGAGAGAAGAAAACGTGCTGCCTAGATCATTGATTGGAACATTTACTTTTAAAAAACGCCCTGATGGTGTTGATAAAAATAAAGTGTTGATTAAAATAAAGTCCTCTGCATTGTCTGCAGCAAGGAATTTGCATATCACCGGAGTTCATCAACTCTATAGTCGCACATCAATGCAAAGAAATAAGTGTAGACATTGAGGGGAGTGTTAATTTATTTTCATTGTGTCCCCTAGGTTATATCTGTGGCCTGAAATGCCTTGTATGTGAAAAAAAAAACTTATTCCCGAAGCACTTTTGAATTTATTTCCTCAGCATATTAGGTCATATCATAGATTATTATGGCCATTATTTGAACAGTGAAAATAATAATAAAAGAGTTTTTGAACTTTAATGTCACTAATGCTGATTATTCAATGATTCATTTGAATTTAAATATTTAAAATACTTTCACAGCAAAAATTATATATGCGATTAATTTAGATTAACTTAGGTAACTGTGTTAATTTAGAGTACGTAATTAATTAGATTATTTGTTTTTAATCGATTGACAGCCCTAATTAGAATGTATTCATTTGGGAGACACTTGAGGAACAACAGTCTAGCTACAGCAAATTAGAAGACCTTGGAGTAAAAGCTAAGTCCAACTCTACTCAGTCTGTCCCATTGATAGTCAATCAGTCAGGGTGCAATGCTGCCTCTATATCTGTGCCTTTCTGGCTAAATAGGAACAAAAATGATATAACTCAGAGGTTCTCAACCTTTTTGGGGCAAAAGCTGTGAATCTCTGACTTCCTAAAATGTTTTAAAATTAAGAATCTGCGTTATTGATGCATTTAAAAATACACCTCTAGCCTATTTCATAAGCCTGTACAAAACTCATTGGGTTCCTCAAACATCCTCTGAATACAGTACAGGCTAATGCAAGCAGAGAGTGAGAAATATGCCTACCGCAAACCGCAAAAGAAGACATGACTTGCCAACTCCTGAGTCTCCTATGAGAAGCAGCTTGAACAGGTAATCACTGTGAGACAAAGAAGACACAACCAACAACACATTTGAAAGTTGACAAGGAAACAATGACAGAATTCATTCAAATACATACACACATGCATGAAAGAAAGAGAGAGAGAGAGAGACAGACAGACAGACTCTCTCCTCCTTTAAGCAAACAAGCCATTCAATGCACACAAATTATACACATAAGGTAGGCAAGTGATACAGATATGGATATATTGGTACCACTGATAGTTATTGGTTTCACCATCACATACCAGAAGTCTTTGTCTGCTGAAAACAAAGCAGCAGTGTCTCAAGGCAAGCATACCATCAGATCATATTACCAGAGTTGAGGCCTTCCCTGTAGCTGACACATGTCAGGATTCATTCTATCACACAAATACCAGATGACATTAAATATCCCACAAAGAGAGAAAAGACAACTTGGCCTTACATTACAGAACCTTGGTTTTCTGAGTTTTCAAGAGAAAGGAATGGAACAAAGTCTCATCGACAGTGTCAGCTATCAAAGAGCAGCACGATGCGCTAAAGCTTTCCCCCACATCCACTGACACTTGACACAGGAAGTGGACTTTAAAAAGACACCCGTGTTGCACTTACTACTCTGGAGTCATCATAAAGTCCAGGGCTCTCCGAGGGGTCCTGCAGTAGCTCTCTTCTGTCTGAGGGCTTGTGTGTTGTTGTGCTTGTCAATTGCTGAGGTGTGGAGTCGGACAGGGAGCTCTGGGAACGGTCAGCCCAGAAGCAGGCCCCATCATTTATTCAAAAGCACTGATCAGATTACAAAAGTGGACGTTACCTGTTCCTTAAAGGCACAGGGTTGCTCTGACGCCTGCAGGTATACGATGATTGAGGGCTGTCTGAGGGAAGATACAACTCCCTAGTGAAGTGGTCTCTCACACAGGGAATGTGATCCATTGGCTAGTTTATCGATTGGACATTTGGAAGAGATTGGAATTTCAAAAACAACCAACGGGGAAATAGTTTTAATTGCAAATTCATATTTGCTTTCAGAATATCGACACATACAGACACAGATAGACACATGCCCTTTGACTGAATGGATGACCCCTGAATGGATAAAATAAATGAGATGCAGTACTCAGGCCAGAGACCAGAAGTGTCTGAAACAAATGAACTTGACAAAGTAATTAAAACATACAACAGTGGCAATAATGGTTCTTATTGCACCTGACCGGTTAACTTGTGTTAGACCACTTCAAATTACTCCAAACTATAACGGCACTTCAAACCTCTGCTAAGGCCAAATGCAAGTGCCTCCCAACGCTGGCAGAGGTGGAACTAAATTCATGGATCTGGCCTGTGATAAGGTCCGGTCCCATATTTAATGGGCTATTCCTTGGGCCACGCTGCAGCTTCCCCACAGGTTTAATGAAAATAAGGCAAGTAGTTTTAGTGTTGTCTTCCTTACAGACAAACTGAATGTACCCAAGTAACACAAGCTAAGAATGTACCAAGTGGATATGACTTTTCTCTCTCCACTGTGGGCCGAGGGCGTCTGAAAACAGCTCTGCAGCCCTTTGTGCTGTTTGGAAAAGGCTAAGTAAGGCTGTGTTAGTAAATCTGATTATTCCACAGGAACACGGCTGCTTCTGCTGTTTGGACATTAAAGAGGGAAAGAGTCTTCAGGGACCCTGGGTGAATTAACACTGTCAGAACACACTGGGCCACCTACTTTGCCTGACTCAACTGAACAAGGTCTTAACACCAAGTCCTTGAGTTTCAGTTGCAGGACAATACACAAAGTCCAGCTCTGTGCCATCTGGAGGAGTGTATGTATACACTGAAGACCTCCAGTGACCACAGGTCTAAACCAAAGTTCCTATTTAATAGGAAACAGTGACCACAGGTCTAAACCAAAGCTCCCATTTAATAGGAAACAGTGACCACAGGTCTAAACCAAAGCTCCTATTTAATAGTAAACAGTGCAGTTGCATTTGTTGATGATGAGTAAATGTAATAAATTATATTCATATACATTTGACATACAGATTATATATTCAGTAAAATATGAATATTTTCAGTGACACTGCACAGGGAATGTAGAGCAGCAATAGGGAATAGAAAAGATCTAGAGGTTCATCAGTACAGGGCGCTTGTTTGGTGGAAAGGCATTTATTTTCACCCCCCCTTAACTGAAGTCACAAAGTTGTCATTGCAATAGCATTTTCTGTTAATACAAGTATGACAATAGTCCTGTTAGAAATAAAATGGAAAGGATGTTAGTTCAAGTTGATCAAAATAAAAACATACAAATAAATCATCTGATGGTTGGAATTCCATAAGTTGCGATAAATAAGGAAAGGAACAGGTTTCAGGTACAGCACTCCCGATTCAAACAACACTTAACTTAAATTCGACTAAATTGGTCATCTTATTAACTGTACATGAGGCTGCAAACAGACACAGCCACACATCACCTGGGAGGCAATGCAGAGAACCATCCACCTGCTGCTGTTACCCTGGAGGAACAGGAAGTGATGTATGAGGAAACAGCACACTGACTGGAAACAGCAGCCACTCAGCAGTCTGCCACGAAGGGTTACCTGTGTTGGCTGTCTGACATTGGCTGCGGTTGGAGAGCCTTTTTTGCTAAAAAAAAGGTTCCGAATGGAGTGAAATTACCCTGAGGTATCTCAGTGGCAGCCATTGTAAGAGCTGGTCAAATACTCCAAATGCTAAAGACATGGACTGCCTTTCTTATCTCCTTTAGCCATAGAGTTCACTGGACCATCCTTTACAAAAGGAAACAATATCATCCCACAATTCATTGCAACAACAACACTTAAAGACCCAAGTCAATAACATCCGCCACATAATGACATAGCTTAGTGGAAGTGGGACCGGATTCTCTTTGCACTGGGGCGGTCTTGATGAATTGTCCTTCACATCTGCCGGTGACCTCATGGTTTCCATCGAGGTTAGGGAAAAGTGGACAGGCAAGGTCACAGGATATATTTTTCTTGACTATCCAACCGCAGCCAAGTCTATATCAAGTCTCAAGTTTACACCACTAAAGCTTATGTGTCAGGTGATCCACAGTATTTAAATAAAGTTATCTAGCAGGATTCCTGAAGGGCTCACAGACTGATCTCAGTACAGTGCATGTACACATCGCTACATTTCTACCTTTTATGTTTGGAGCAACTGGCTGCCAACATATGCACCATAAAGGGAGAGAGAATATAGTTATATGTGTGTCCATGACATAGAAGATTTAATAAAATCAAGTTGGAGAAATTCTTTCTTCAGCAGTCTAGTGTACGTGGGGTTGAATCTCCCATGAATACGCCTTCATCTTGTTCCACAACTCTCATCTTCTCACCAACGTCCCTATAAACTTTCCACAATATACAAATCTCCACTGCATAGTCAATATGGTGGCCGACATTTGCTCTTTTCTGTAGTACAGACACCACTGTACACACGCTGCCAGTCTGTTTGTTTACAGTCTAAAATCAATACTGTCCGTAGGTTTTCTGTTCAAATGTCCATGATTATATTTCTGTGCTTTCATGATTAAGTGAGGTTTGCGACTGTGAACTAAAGCACAACCAGTGACATGAAATAACAGGATGGATGAAGACATACGGTATCTATGGGAGAATTAGTCAAATAAAATAAAATATCACTTAAAATATCTCAGAATTTGAGAGTGAATTTGGCGATTTAAAAAAAGAATTCAGATCTAGTAAAAGAACTCTCATGTCTCTGAACTATCCCAGTGTTTCCATGACAACAAATATTCTCAGTTAAGTACCTTTTAAATCTCTTTTACCATTTATAACACAAGGCAAAAAAAAACCTCGACACTCAATTGCATCTTTTCAGCCACAACCATTTTTGACGAGGAAAAAACGTGAAGAGGGTGTCCCAGGAACCTCCCTTGGTGCCCTGGTGCATCATGGGGAAAGCTCAGGGCAGGAGCGGGCGTCCGTTGAGCTTGTCCTGCATTAGCGTGAGCGCGCCGGCGGTGAAGTCGCGCAGCACGTGGAGCGCGTCGCGCTGCAGCTGCAGGGAGTCGCGCACGAAGGCCTGCTGCGTCTCCACCAGCTGCTGCACGGACTCGGACATGGCCTCCAGCGAGCGCGAGATGGAGCCCATGAGGGCCGTGGACGCCTGCTGCTCCTGGAGGCTCAGCGACGCGCTGTGGGCCAGCTGCTCGTGCAGGGGGCCGCTACTCGGCTGCGGCAGCGGCACGGTGGAGGAGGACGGCGCCGCCACGGTCGAGGCCAGCTGGGGGGTAGAGGCCGCGGGCGCGGCAGGGGGAGACGAGCCCGAGACGGAGGGGGTGGAGGGGGGGCCCAGCGAGGAGCCGTTGAGGCCCCGGTGGCCAGAGTCGGGGCGGGGGCGCTCCAGGTCGACTGGGGGGGGCCCGGGAAGGGAGGTGTCCAAGAAGGCCGGACCTCGCTCACGCCCTAACTGGCCGTCGTCGTACTTCAGCAGGCTATCTGCAAGACACACACACACACACACACACAGTCCATGCTTTTACAAAGCTACACCGAACTAAAACAATATACAGTATACAGTGGATATGATTCTTGGCAGACGCTTTTGTCCACAAAGTCACAAACAATAACAACAACAAAAAATATCATAATAAATTACCAGTTCAAAATAGTCATATAGCCTACCATTGTCTAACACTAATGGTAATAGTATTAGACAAAATCATTTTAACAGATTAATAACAAAAGCAATCATCACAATAACATCAGCCATGACTCTAATTAGTTAGTAGTTAAAGGAGAAACCCGGCAAGTTATCACATAGATCTCCGTTTCTCGAGGTCACTTAGTACTGTCAGTACAAAAAAACCCCGGAAACAATCGTTTTTACCAGGCAGCTACAGCGCTTCACTCTGTGGCCATGGAAATGGGAGCTCACAGACATACCCAGAGTGTCGCGCTGTAGCTGCCTGGCTGCGTTAGCTGCTGGCTGTAGCAACTCGAGCTGTAGAACCCATTGTTTTCATTTTTTTTTTTACTACCGACGGAACTCTATGACCTCAAGAAACGGAGATCTACGTGAAAACTTGCTGGATTTCTCCTTTCACAGGGTTCTGTACAAGTCCAAACACTCCAGTCCAAGAATATTCAGAAGAGCCTTTTACTGCTGCACTTTACCTTCCATATCTGGAGACTCAAACTGGAAGTCAGTCAAAGGATGTGGGGAGTTCCCTGCAGAGAGAGAAGACAGATAATTGTTAATGCTAATTAACATTGTTAACATAATGCAGAAATCATATTCAGTGTTTATGCACCACACACACACAAACAACAAAAAAAGGCATCCTGCATTTTTATTTAGTTTATATTTTGGGTTTTTATGCATTTAATCAGACAGGACAGTGGAGAGAGCAACAGGTAGCAGAGGGGAGAGAGAGATGGGGTGAGATCAGGAAATGACCCGGGACGGGAGAGAGAGATGGGGTAGGATCAGGAAATAGGAAATGACCCGGGACGGGAGAGAGAGATGGGGTAGGATCAGGAAATAGGAAATGACCCGGGACGGGAGAGAGAGATGGGGTAGGATCAGGAAATAGGAAATGACCCGGGACGGGAGAGAGAGATGGGGTAGGAACAGGAAATGACCCAGGTCGGACTCCAACCCAGGTCCCCCGGTGGGCACTTGGACCCAATCGTGGTATGGACACTGTAGTAATATCCGTAAGGGACTAGCACCAATCCTCAGCACTCACGTGTGTACATCATGTCTGTGGGCAGGCCCAGATCGTTCTTGGTTGGCATGGCAGAGAGCGGCGCAGCCATCACCATGGTGACGGGTGGAGGCGGTGGAGGAGGTGGCTGGGGCGGGGGAGCGGGCAGCAGCATCCTTGTCCTGCCGGACGTGGTGGCTCTCTGGCGCAGGGGCATCACAGGGCCCATGGAATCATCGTCACCGTCGTCGCCCTCCCCGAACGGGGCGCCGTAGGGATGCGGATCGGCGGAGCCCGGGGTGGGCATCTGCAGGATCTGGTGCACCATGGCCTCGATGGGCGAGAGGTCGCGCGCCACGCGCGCCGAAGAGGCCCCCGACGCGCGCATGGCCGCCACTTTGCGCTTGGTGTCGCACTTGAGGTCCGACCACTTCTTGATGATCTCCAGGATCTCGCGCGGGCACTCGCTGATCTCGTTGATGCTGGCCGTGATGGCGGCCCACGTGCGCTTCTTCACGTCTGACGACACGCCGCGGTTAAACTTGCCTGAGGGAGGAGAGAGAGAGAGAGAAAACAGAAAAAAGGAAAGAAAAGAAGAAAGAGAGAGTTGGAGAAAAAAACATTGACACAGAGAAATGGGAAAAGATAAATAAAGACCGGCAGAGATAGTAATTTGGACATTACGTCAACTCCCATAAGAAAGACTCATAACTGCTCTGAATTGTTACCTGTTGGATTATCTCATTAATACCACTATGGAGTAAAACTTGTGTCGCTTGAAATTAATCTAATATTTTGAATTTGTATTTGAAAAGCTAAATTTGAGCCACACACATGAATGCACAGAGAGACAAAGAGAGTTCTTTTAAGGTTATTAGTTTCGTAATAATATGATTACACTCAAATAATATCCACTTATAACCTCTTTAGTCACTGTACGTCACAAGAGCTGTAGGTTAATTACTGGACAAACAAAGTTAAATTTCAACAGGATAATACTTGGAATGTGTCTCTGAGCATGCAGCTCTCCTGCAGTGACCTTGCCCTGAAGGTCAGTTCAAAGGGTCCGTATGTGTCGGTGAAAGACTCTTACAGTTCAGAGGGTCCGTATGTGTGTCGGGAAAAGACTCTTACCTACGAGGATGTGGCGGTTCCGCCTGACTTCACTGAGCATCAGCTGCACCTCCTCGAAGGAGAAGCGGGACTTCCTCCTCTTGAAGCGCACTCCTCCTGCGCCCCCTCTCCCTGTGCGGACGTAGGGGTACCCTGACATTGTGTCCGGTGCCTGTCCCCTTCAGCACACACGGTGGACAGCCGCACTGGGCAAAACCTGGGCAGAGAATTTTAAAAAAAAATGTACCGAGGTCAATAGCAGGTATATGAGTATGTGTGTTTTGTATCTGGTTAACGTCTGAGGAAGGGCTTGCCCCTAAATGTCACGTCATTAAATAT
The DNA here is from genome assembly GCF_017589495.1 of Alosa alosa. Lineage (NCBI taxonomy): Eukaryota > Metazoa > Chordata > Actinopteri > Clupeiformes > Clupeidae > Alosa > Alosa alosa. The sequence continues at coordinate 26,862,311 of NC_063203.1, forward strand.
TTGCTTGGGAGCTACTTCTGGTGTGCGGACTTTATCGTTTTAACAGGTCAGTAGCGCCAAGCAGATAATTTCCAGGGTCGTATCAAAGAATAAGAAAAAAATAAACTAGTGCATCGGCACTTAATATGCTGTACCAAATTCAGATTAATTTATTAAAGTTTGACATGGCAGGGAGAGGCCGCATAAAAACTTTGTTTTTAAAACAGTGTAATCTGAATTGAGTCAAGCGGGGGGAAATAGCAAAATCAGGAAATTAAAAGAAAACAAAACTACAATAAAGTGAATTCACAAACCAGCTCAAAAGCTCTACAGAGATCATGTCTTTTTCTACCCATAGACACTACATATTCCCCACGATGACACGCAGGACAAGGGGCTGCAGGCAGCGAATTATGTAGGGGGAAGAAATGTCCTTTAATCCATTAGTGAGGGTGCCTAGATGTGCCCAGATTAAAAGGTGGACACTGCTGATGTGTGGTCCAGAGATGGTTGGAGACGGAGGAGAGGGAATGTTGTCCTCTCTCCTGGCACTGCTAAGGGAAACGCATGCCCCCAGGTATCATGACATTCTCAGGGTCCTAACCAAAATGGAGAGAGATGAAGTATTGTATCTGTGCTGTACTGACACTTATTCAAATGCTGTAGATCAGGGGTCTCCAACAGTAGCTTGAGAGCTACCAGTAGCTCCCCACCTGTTTCTAAGTAGCTCTGCAAAAGGTTTGAGGAAGATGTTCATACATCTGATAACCCAGTCACTTGGGAAACAGGTTAAAATTCCTATGAAATAAAATTCACAGTCTACAAAGAGAGAAGGTAAATGAGTTAAAAGGAACCTTTAAAAAGAATACAAATCTTATTCAGCAGTTTTGGGTGGAGATCAGCTATGTGGATACATGGCATGCTAAGCTACTACTAACATAAAAGCTCACATCCATGTCCATTTTGTCAAAGTAGCTCTCGGAGGAAAAAAGGCTCTCGGACATGTCCATTTTGTCAAAGTAGCTCTCGGAGGAAAACATGTTGGAGACCCCTGCTGTAGGCCGAGTAACATACAGTATCCTCTGTTCAATGGCAACACTTGGGGTGCCTTAATTCATACAGCATTGCATACATTTTTACTATGATATTCATGTTATTTTTTATTATGATATGCATTTTTATAATTCTGTGTTTGTAGAGTCTTGATGTGTTATTCAATCTGGTATGTTTATAATTTACACATCTGTCTCGTTCCATCTTATTGCTTGAATGGACAATATATTGGGATTATGGGATTATATTTGAATTGCATATCCTGTGTGTACTAACACGTTTAACGACACATCTAACTGCACATGTAACTGACGTTGATATATTCGAGGAAGTTGCACTGTTTGAAACATTTATAGCAATTACATTGCTTTCAGGATTAATCAAGCACATATGTAACGCCTGGACCTATCTACTTTTGTCTGCGTTACTGTCATGACCTTCGGTCATTCACAAAATCAAAACGAGAAACTGTTTTGAGTCTCACTTCCACGGTGTCACGACGTAATGTTAACGTGAATCTTGTGGATTGATGCGTGAAAAGCTGCGTAATTGCTCCCCATCAAAACGGTATTCTTCAGTAAACTGTATATTCCCATGTGCAGGTGATGCTTTTTAAAAAGACAGACGGGTTATTCGCAAACATTAGATCAACACGGTTTTTGATTCATTGGTGCCTTCTTCTTTAAATTAACCATTACTGCTAATTGCTAATGCTTCCTGGTTCTTTGTTGTCCTGTCGGTGTTCCCTATTGCTAGCTGTGATGTACGTGCAAGCAGCCGATGGAACAGAGTCGACCCTACGCCATCGTAGATTTGTGTCGAAGGCGGAAATCACAAGGCTGGGCTTCTGGAAGACAAAAAGTACGCGACGAATCGCTGTAGAAAATGCAAAATTGATCACGAATTCGATGTTCATTCGAGTTGGTTGCAGTCGAATGCAAACCGCCCATCGCTAAACACAGTGTTTTAGAACATTAGACGGGCACATCGAACTCATTAGCTGGCTACCGAAAGCCATTATGTGATGTCTTTGTCGCTAGCTAGCTAGCAACATTTCCCCAAAATGTGCGAACCACATCGAATATATTCACAGTAGTTAGATCGCCACAGAACAAAGAAACAGTCAACTTTTAGGTTCAAGTTGTTCTGTTTACTGTACTCACGCGTAAATCCCGATGTAGTCACGAATAATGTCAGTCTGTCGTCAGTGTATTCCTATGATTCAACCCGAGAAACTTCGTAGAGCAAAGAACCCCTGCGTTGCGCAGGCTCAACTACGCGCCCATCAGCGCAGAAACTACGAAATCACCCTATAATACGGGTTTTGGCAAAGTGCCCTCAATGCTCAAGGGACTGCATGCTCACTTTACGAACTTCTCTATGGCAGAAACCCACAAGTCCTGTTTCTGAAGGCCATTTTCATTCACTTTTATTCTCACTGTAGGTGTTGCCCAACTCTTGATTTATGTAGCCTACTGTATTGTATACAGTTATTACTATTGTAGCTTATTGTAAGGCCTACAGTACTGTTGCACATGATTGTATGGGTTCTCCAGTTGACTTTTCAATCTTGTTCAAGATTTGTTCAAATTATTGTCAACACAGGACTTATTTAGTTAGACATCTGTGCTTAATTTAAAATGGATATAGTGAGTTTAATGCAGTAACCTACATATTGTATTCAATACACAATGCATAAGTATTTTTTTTGTATTTATGCAATTACTTTTTCTGTTTATGTTTAAGGAAACAAAATAAATGAAGGATGTTCATTTATTTAGATGAAAAATGACATATTTCAACAGAAAATTACTTGCACACAAATACAATTTATTTTATTGCAGATCATATCAAAAACATTCGCAAATGAAAAGGAAATATAAATATCAATTTTAAAATGTTTTGCTAACAAGCAAAATAGGCCTCTTAAGGAGAGAAAAAAGTCCACCCATTTTAAAGCATATTTACAATGAAACTGTAGACCAACACCCTGTGGCCACATTTAGACATGATTTAATTACGTAAAACCAAACCAATGCAGTCACTTGTGTGAGTGATGGTACCAGAGATAAGTTATTGGATCACTCCTCCAATTTACCGTGTACTGTCAATTTTTACAGTTATCATAGGAACTGCAATGAGAACAAGGAACTGCAATGTTTACGACAGCTATGTAAATGTGGGTGCAAACATTTTTTTTTTCTCAGAGAAAGGTGACAAACAGTAGCCTAATAGCCTCCTTACACCAATTTGGGAAAGATTCTTGAAAAATTGTAGTCTTTGGAGTAAAGCTTGAATGGGGGGCATTAGTTAAAAGACTCTAATTTTTCAAGAATCTTTCCCAAATCTTGTCAAAGTTGTTTGGTGTAAGTCGGCCATTAGTTGTTTGAATATTCATCTTAATCAATATTGTCTCTCATCTTTGTAGAGGCGTGGGAGCCAGGCTGCAAGTAACCCTGATTCACTGTTTCATCCAAGCACAAACTAAACCAAGACTTTATCTTACCACAGCCAGAAATGGGAGCCATGTATTTGTTTGGCCTTAATTAAAACCACAGCTCTGCAATGTGACTGCAGGTTAAGACATCTTAGGAATCAGTCTTCAGCAGGCAATGAAATACAGAAGCACATGTGACAGACAGAAAGGAAGGGATTGTCAAGACTGAAATTAGCAAATCAGCTGTTAGTTTGGTATGATGTCACTGTCATGTTCCATGTCTAGTAGAGTTTAGCTTACACACAGCACAATAATGACGAGTCTGTGGCAACCTAGGGTATGATCTTGTCTACTGCAAAGAGGAGTAATTCTGTTGACTGGACTTAATGAAAAGGGCACAGGATAGTCCCCCTAGACTGAACAAGAGCACAGCGAAGATAGATCACAGTGCATTTCACACAACCAGAGGTTCCATTTTGAACAAAGAGACAGCCTGGCTGATGCAGTTCCCCTTCTTACCAGCAGATGGGAGTATTGAGGGGTTGAGCATTACTGCTCAAAAAAGCTCCACCAAGACCAATAATACAGTACATGAACTGAGTTTTCTGTAACATTCATTACTTCAGTAGGCACAATATAAAAATACATATAAACAAAACAAATGAAAAACTATGCCATATTGCATAGACAACAACAACAACAACAACGCAAGGATGACTATCCAAACAGGCAGCCTTTCACCCACACCACAAAGTGTTGCTGCTCTGTGTGTGTGTGTGTGTGTGTGTGTGGGGGGGGCAGCCTTTCATCCACCACAAAAGTGTTGCTGCTCTGTGTGTGTGTGTGTGTGTGTGTGTGTGTGTGGGGGGGCAGCCTTTCATCAACCACAAAGTGTTGCTGCTCTGTGTGTGTGTGTGTGTGTGTGTGTGTGTGGGGGCAGCCTTTCATCAACCACAAAGTGTTGCTGCTCTGTGTGTGTGTGTGTGTGGGGGGGCCAGCCTTTCATCAACCACAAAGTGTTGCTGCTCTGTGTGTGTGTGTGTGTGTGTGTGTGTGTGTGTGTGTGGGGGGGGGGGCAGCCTTTCATCAACCACAAAGTAAGTGTTGCTGCTCTGTGTGTGTGTGTGTGTGTGGGGGGGGGCAGCCTTTCATCAACCACAAAGTAAGTGTTGCTGCTCTGTGTGTGTGTGTGTGTGGGGGGGCAGCCTTTCATCAACCACAAAGTAAGTGTTGCTGCTCTGTGTGTGTGTGTGTGTGGCAGCCTTTCATCAACCACAAAGTAAGTGTTGCTGCTCTGTGTGTGTGTGTGTGTGTGTGTGTGTGGGGGGGGGGCAGCCTTTCATCAACCACAAAGTAAGTGTTGCTGCTCTGTGTGTGTGTGTGTGTGTGTGTGTGTGTGGGGGGGCAGCCTTTCATCAACCACAAAGTAAGTGTTGCTGCTGTGTGTGTGTGTGTGTGTGGGGTTTACATGACAAAGGATGTTGATAGTACAGTGTTTTCACAGAGTCTCTTAATGCAGTCACTTCTTAATGAGCTTGTGTGCTCTCTGATTGGCTTCACTAATGCGTGATTCATTGACATCAGCCTGCACAAACAGGGAACAAGGGAACAAAAAAAGAGATAAAATTGGTTAATCATTTTTAAAAACTTGCGATCTCTTGTGAAACACTGCAGTTGGTCTGACAGTTTCTGCACTATGACTACTATTACACATTGTCATGATCAAGCTATTCACTAATAAAGATTAGTTTCTGTTTTATATGGACACGTTCCGTGAATGTATGTTGTGTGTGATGTCTGTATGCTACTGAGACCTTGAATGTCCCCTTGGGGATCAATAAAGTATCTATCTATCTATCTAGAGTAGCCTAGTGGAGCAGACTATTCTAGAGTGACCCAGTGGAGCAGACTATTCTAGAGTAGCCTAGTGGAGTAGACTATTCTAGAGTGACCCAGTGGAGTAGACTATTCTAGAGTAGCCTAGTGGAGTAGACTATTCGAGTAGTCCATAGAGTGGACTAGAGTGACCCAGTGGAGCAGACTATTCTAGAGTGACCCAGTGGAGCAGACTATTCTAGAGTAGCCCATAGAGTAGACTAGAGTGACCCAGTGGAGTAGACTATTCTAGAGTAGCCTAGTGGAGCAGACTATTCAAGAGTAGCCCATAGAGTAGACTAGAGTGACCCAGTGGAGTAGACTATTCTAGAGTGACCCAGTGGAGCAGACTATTCTAGAGTAGCCCATAGAGTGGACTAGAGTGGAATATCCCACCTTCTCCTGGATGCGCTGTATCTGGACATTCTGTGTGTCGATCTCATTGCCCATGTCTATAGCCATACTTCGCAGGTTGCCAAGGATACTGCCCACCTGGGCTAGGTTCTCCTCCATCTCGTCCTCTCGAGCATCGTTAGTCACTCTGGAGACAGCCAGATACAAACACACACACACACACACACACATGACATACATGATTGTACACTGAACAGCGCAATGCAAACTGTTGTGCTGAAGATGATTTTGAAGATGAACATTAAATACAATATTTATTTTCATCTTCATTGTAGCTCACCATAAGTTCTGGATAGATTCTTTTATTCTAATGGTACTGTTGGGAAATAAACCCCCAGCATCTTGTCAAAGTGTGCGCATGTTCCAGTTGTTCTGAATGCCCTCTACCTGGTGATTTCAATTCTAGTTTTACACTGCTCTGACTTCTAAAAGCCATTATGTGAAGTTGGACAACTCTTCCTTCTGTTCACTATAATTTCTTTACCCAGCATGCAATTGTCCGTTCCTTCCGCACCATTAAAACATGTCTGTCTGGCTCTCCTGTCTGGCTAACCTGCCTTCCTCTGGATGAGACTGGTCCGGGTGTATTCCTGGTCCTGTCTATAAACACCCCACCTGCTGACATCACGGGAGCGGGGCTCCATGGCTACCGTAAAGCTACAATTAAAGGCTCATGGCTCATTACTCCGAGCCTGCTCCTCCGGCTCTGACGCCACCACACTAAATGTAGCCAGGGCCAGCATGCGGCGACGTGCTCTGAGCTAGTGAACACACACACTAATGCGTGTTTCTGACTGTTCCTGAGGTGCAGCCTTAGTGGGGGCAATTATTACCCGGTGTGGAGCGGTACAGGCAAGACAAGCTCTTCTGCCATGCTGGTAATAATGAACATGTGTGCTCGAACTTTCTTTATGTACCACACAGGGAAGTTAAACAGAAGAGGCAAAGAGAGCTTTGAGAGTTGAAAGTCAGTTAAACTCAGTGTTATCCAGTCAGTTAAACTCAGTGTTATTCAGTCAGTTGAACTCAGTGTTATCCAATCCAGTCAGTTAAACTCAGTGTTATCCAGCTAATTTGTGATGAAAGGGACAGCTCTCTCTTTTTAGACCAGAACTGAAATTATTTTGCGACCTCAACATCATCTAGCCACTTGTGTACATCATACACACATCAATTTCTGTTAGCACTGACATATTGATTGGCATAAATATTTGCTTTTGAGAGAAACTAAGCATTCTGCTCAAGTTACGTGCTTTTGCAAGTAATCCACTATCTGGTGAGACACTCAGTGTACTGAACTGCATTAACGTTAATGATGATATAAGAAATGCACCAAAGCAGCTGAGAAAAAAAGCTAATCTTCCCTTCAGGCAACTTTATTTATTTTTTTGTCCGTTTAACATTAATCTGTGCCATATTGATACTGTTGATACTACTGTGTGTGTGTGTGTGTGTGTGTGTGTGTTACCTCCGAATGTAACCCCCACTCATGACCATTTTCTCCCGGTCATCCACGACGCGTGACGAGGGCTGACTGGACACCACTCCATCCTGGTTGTTGCCCCACACCTTCTTATAGGCTCCACTGGCCTCGAAGTCCTTCAGTCTGGAGCGACACGGCACACACACATTACACACACCTCACAAACAAACATGCTACACAAATCAAACAAATATGTTAGAAAATAACAACAAAATATGATGGTAATGTTTTTCTGCTGTAATTGTCATGAGTATTCTATATAAGTCTACTAACTGGTCTCTTGTCCTACATGACATGTGCTTGTCATTATTTATTAATTATAGATACATCAATTCTTCAAACGTTGTCTAACTATTTTGATCTTCTGGTATCAGTCCTTCTCATACTTCTTCTGAAGCACCACAGTGGCCCTGCTGAGAACTTACAAACATGTGAAAATGACCAGTACAGCTGAAGTGCACAATCATAAGAAACATACTTTTGAATCCATGCCATGTAATATGAGATCAACTAAAACTGGACTTGACACTTATATATGCACAAATGGGTCACACAACACACGTCAGGGGAGTATGAGGTCAGTTCCAGGCTTGTGTTGGGCAGTGGATGTAGCTGTAGCAGTGTGAACAGATGCAACCAAAACAGCAAAAGAGCAGCGACAGCACACAGACATGCACACATTCACCTGTACACACATCCATCTGAGCTGCCTGACCCTCACTGCATGGGTCTGGGGCCGGGAGCGGGCCGGATGAGGCCCAGAGTCAGCCGAGATGAGGGATAATTTAACCTGTGTGGTGGTCCCTCTCTCTCTTTGTCTGTCTGTCTCTCTCCATCTCTCTCTCTGTCTCTCTCTTTCTACAGTATGTCTGTCCCTCTCTCACTCTCTCTTTTTCTGTCTTTCTGTCTCTCACTCTCTCTTTCTGTCTCTCACTCTCTCTTTCTCTGTCTGTCTGTCTCTCTCTTTCTCTCTCTATCACTCTGTCTCACTCTCTCTTTATATATCTGTCTATCTCTCTCTCTTTCTCTCTCTCTCTATCTTTCTCTGCCTCTCTCTCCCTCTCTCTTTCTCCAGCAGCACATACTTCTCACAGGAGCAGAGGCCGCAGCATTTGTCCAGGTCGGTCAGGTTCTTCTCGGCCTCACGCATGTCCTGGTTGATCTGGTCCAGGCCCTCCTCGATCCGCTCGAGTTGCTCTGGACAACGGGACAAGGGAGGAGAGGGGAGGCGGGGGGCAAATGGGGTGCATTAAGGTGCAGAGAGAAAGAAAGAGGCAGAGAGAGAGAAAGAAAAGATGAATAGAGAAGAATGGAAAGAGAGAGAGAGAAAGTGTAAAGAGAAGTGAGAGTACATGATGTTGATGAAAGAGTAGAGCAGAAGTAAAGAATGAGGAGAAAAGAGAGAAAGAGGAGTGGTCATATGGGTATATAGAGAAAGAGGAGTGGTCATATGGGTATATAGAGAAAGAGGAGTGGTCATATGGGTATATTGAGAAAGAGGAGTGGTCATATGGGTATATAGAGAAAGAGGAGTGGTCATATGGGTGTATAGAGAAAGAGGAGTGGTCATATGGGTATATTGAGAAAAGAGAGAAAGAGGAGTGGTCATATGGGTATATAGAGAAAGAGGAGTGGTCATATGGGTATATAGAGAAAGAGGAGTGGTCATATGGGTATATTGAGAAAGAGGAGTGGTCATATGGGTATATAGAGAAAGAGGAGTGGTCATATGGGTGTATAGAGAAAGAGGAGTGGTCATATGGGTATATTGAGAAAAGAGAGAAAGAGGAGTGGTCATATGGGTATATAGAGAAAGAGGAGTGGTCATATGGGTATATAGAGAAAGAGGAGTGGTCATATGGGTATATAGAGAAAGAGAGAAAGAGGAGTGGTCATATGGGTATATAGAGAAAGAGAGAAAGAGGAGTGGTCATACGGGTATATTGAGAAAGAAAACAATGAGAATGAAATGAATAGAAATAAAAAATAGGAAGATGCAGAGAAGTGACAGATCGAGACAAGTGCATGATGGGATATTAAAAAGAGCGAGAGATGAGAATAAAACGAAGAGAGGGATGACATGAAGAGAAGAACAAGCAGGAGTGAGAGATGAAGAAAGAATGAGGGTACGATGAAAGGGTAGAGGAAGAGAAGGAGAGCAAGGAGAATGGAGAGATAGAGGGATATTTGGGAGAGGGCGTTGTGGTTGGGGTCACAAACAAAAAAGGTTTTCTCACCAAAGCGCACTACACAACCAAACCAAGCAGCACACTAGCCACCACCACTACATGACAAATGAAAACAAAAACACGGATCTTGACCAAGATAACACCGACGGACAACACAACACCATAACAAGGGTGGCGACCAGAGTGGACTAAACTTAAATACGACACACGACACACAACAGATGTGTGAGGAGGAGTGCTGATGGGGCGAGATGGACTGCTCAGATAAACCTGATGAAAAAGCTGATTTCATCAGTGACAGTTAATGCCCTCTAAACACACACACACACATACACACACACACACACGCACACACACACACACACACACACACACACACAGAGTAGACCACACCCAACAAAACAAAGAACCAAGAGTCAGCCCAGTGCGCCTCTATGACTCTTCCTCTGGCAACTGAAATCCAAACTGCAAACACAAGCATACAAAATCTGCAACAAAATATCCAAAATGTCCAAAACAAAGTATATCTGGAGCCAAAAGACAGCTCCTCTGGCACACCTCAACACACTTCTAATCACACAGGCCACAGCTAAAGCCAATCACAGTGCTCTACATGTTTGCGCAGGGCGGGGCCAGTGAAGCGCGGGCCACATGGATTGGGCGGGTGGGATGATTGGCAGGTGTGGGGACCCATGACAGTGCTGGAGGTGAGGTGGTGTGGGCGAGGCGTGGGGGCAGACCTACTTAGCACAGGGCCAGGCGCACAGGCCACAACACTTGGCCATGTCGGTGAGGTTTCTCTCGGCCTCCCGCATGTCCTGGTTAATCTGGTCCATGCCCTCATCAATACGGTCCAGTTGCTCTAGAGCGAGCAGACGCAGGAGTACAGGGGGTGGGAGGTGAAAGTTTACACACACACACACACACACACACACACACACACACACACACACACACACACACACATTGAGACACACACTCAGCTTCTCAAACATATAGTCTATACAGCACATACACACAAATAGAAACATTCCGGACACACACACACACACACACACACACACACACACAAACATTGAGACACACACTCAGCTTCTCAAACATATAGTCTATACAGCACATACACACAAATAGAAACATTCTGGACACACACACACACACAAACACACACACATCGGCACTCACATGTTTTTGAATGTACATACAGTATATGGAAGCAGGGACATGAATATTTGCTAATATAGGCAAACAGACACACACACATAACCACACAAAGTGCTCCCCTTATGCCAACTCATTTATACAAACAAAAAATCAAAACCAACAAACACCTGTACGTTGTTGATAAATGGTGGCCAAATATGGTGTACAGAGCTCCTGTGTTTGCTACAGGGTTGGGTATCACACAGAGTACATTTCCATCTGTGTGTTGAACACACACACCGAATGCTTTATTGTGATAACACAGCCAACCTGACAGCAGACCCAATCCCACAGACTCCCCTCTCTCTCTATTTGCAGAGGCAACACAATGGCTGCTATGAAAGCAGCTTCTCCTTTTCACTCTTGCCAACAGCATGTCCGTTTAATTTGATTCTATCTCTCCCATTTCCTGCAATCATTTTTTCCCCTCTATCAACATCTTGGACTTGCTATCCAAAGAGCAAGGCTGTAGATATGCTAGTAGTTATTTTTACTTTCAAATAAAATTATATTGTGGGCATTGATTTCCTGTTGGAAACAGAAAGACGGATGACAATAATTGAAAAGTAATTTGATGTCATCAGTACCTCCTTGTTCGTCCAGCATGACCAGTGTCCTGATCCCAGCATCTTTACTCTGTTGAAATGTCAGTAGGATTAGAATCAGTCATACCAGTACCAAAACACTAACCTTTCAGAAATGCAAATACCTGATAAGTGCAGTTTGCTTTTAGCATATCAATGTGTAACTATCTATTCATTCACATTATTTATTTAATTTATTTATTTATTTATTCTTTTTAACTTATCTATGGGCATCTCAGGTTTGTTCCAAACAATGTCTTGTTGTATCTGTGTACAATGACAATAAAGTATATATTCTATTCTATTCTATTCTATTGTCATGTAGGCTATATATGCTGATTTTACAAACAAAAACTAAGTTTAGATCATAGACTGTATATATAGAACAGTCTATGGTTTAGATAAGTTAAGTCAATATCAGAGGACAAGTTAAGTTTAAGTTAAGTTTAGGTTAAAATTCCCTACAATGCTGGCTGAATGGAGGCTTCAAGGCTTAATAGGCTTCAAGCTCTTTGTTGCAGGACAAACGAATAAGCTCAGAGATAGCTTATGGAGCTGTTTACAGTAAACAAAGATCCCAAAGGCAGAGGCCCACTGACAAGAATGTGCAACAGAGCGTCATAACCAAACACAAAAACACAAAATGGCTGAACAACAGTTGGAGTTGTATGGGCCTGTCTCTGTTCAGTCTACTGTAGTCTACTCTATGGACTCTCTAGCATCTCTAGGTGTTCAGTATGTCATGGTGCGTTCATGAGCTGGGAAGTGGGAGAATTCTATAGTGGGAGCTTTGCGTGAGCCCCCAGGAGAATGTTTTGACGTCACTCAACATAGTGAAAGATAAAAAAATGGACTTGTTCCATGCCCAAATAAGTCACTTCATTGATTATTTATGTTATAATCATAAGCACAGGCGATTGTGATATTGAACAGTACTAACTTTGAGTAACTATATGATGTTAGCCTTCTGGCTAGCTAGCCTATGGACATTGGCAATGTCGCCCGTTTGTTGTTGTCAAGTGAACGCTCCCAGTTCGGAAGCATGGAGTTCCAAAGTGAGGACCTTCCACTTCCCAGCCACATGAACGCACTATTAGTCTATTCTATGGCCTTAGTTATAGCTATAGGCTGTGAACGCACTATTAGTCTACTCTATGGCCTTAGTTATAGCTATTAGTCTACTCTATGGCCTTAGTTATAGCTATTAGTCTCCTCTGTGGCCTTAGTTATAGCTATTAGTCTACTCTATGGCCTTAGTTATAGCTATTAGTCTACTCTAAGGCCTTAGTTATAGCTATTAGTCTACTCTATGGCCTTAGTTATAGCTACGGGCTGTGCATGTATTCAACACTAAGCATCTCTCGATGTTCAGTATGTCAGTCTACTCTATGGCCTGGCCTTACACAAGCTGTGTAAAAGGCTACCACTAAGCATCCCTCAGTGCTGATTAACCTACTGTGCGGCCTCACTCCTAGCGGCAGACTGAGCGAGCGAGCGTGCGTTTAATATTTCATGTGCGGATGTCCCTGAGGCCCAGAGCCCCGGTCTCACCTCCTCCAGAAGCAGCTTCATGTTGCGAGTGCTCTCCAGAGACTGCAGAGCCGGCGCGAACGAGGCCAGAGAAAGAGACAGAACCAGACATGGTCAACACTCCACAGGTGAAGGCTGATGCATTTACAGTATTCACAATGAGAAGCACACTGATACGTCAAGACTATGGACCCAAATGTTAATGACAGGCAAGATGCAAAATCATGAAATTTCAATGTTTGTGCTAGCTGGCTTGATGGGAGTCAGGAAAAATATTCCAAGGAGGTCGACAATTACAGTAGAGTACTTAAAGTGGAACCAGTTAGCACAACACAGATAGCCACTTATGGGCTCCAGAACAAGCTCTGGGAAGGAAGCTACTGTGATGGCAGAGACTAGTGTGACAGGTCTTAGAGGGTGGGACACCTGATTGTCAACACAAAGTCTCTGTGTGTGTGTGTGTGTGTGTGTGTGTGTGTGTGTGTGAGCATAGAGACTGAGCTATACTGTGTTTGAACAGGTGTCAGTGTGGTGACTGCAACCCTGCCTGCCTCCCTGCCTGTGATGCTTCCCCCTGTAGAGATGCATTCTGGGAGATGCCCTGCAGTAACCTTTACCTGCTGCGAGAGCAACAGGGGGCTAGGAAGAGGGGTGATGTCACTGTTGCTTAAGGAATCCCGGGTGGGTGAAACCATCTCTCCAGTCCCTCCAGCATAGGGAACATATGCCTCTATACATTACTAATTTACCATACTGTAATGATAAGCACTTTGTTATCATTTACATACAGTAGGTCATATTGGCCTGTCTGTCCCAATTGTCCCGAATGCCAACTGTCGTTTAGATTGTGTGTGTGTTATTGACACAGAGATAATTAAGTACTGCTGAGCATATGTCATTAAACAAAAAGTGTAGCTATGGTGACAGTTACTAGGCATAATCTGTGGCCTCCTCTCTTGTCTTGAAATCTGTCTCCTTCAGTCTCTCCCCCTCTCAGTCTCTCTCCCCTCTCTCTCTCTCTCCCCCTCTCTCTGTCTCTCCCCCTCTCTTTTTCTCTCCCTCTCTCTGTCTCCCTCCCTCTCTCAGTCTCTCTGCCCCTCTCTCAGTTTCTTATTTTATGGGTCAAGGCTGAGCTTAGTCCAGCATGAACCCTTATTGCAGCACTGACCAGTACCGTGGTGTCTCATTACCTCATCTGTCACCTGATTGGCCCTCCTCTGCAGCTCGTCCATCTCCGATCTCACGCCTGTGTCCGAGGCCATGGTGCTGGGCTGGGCTGGGCTGGGCTGAGGGCTGCAACCAATCACACACAAATCAGAGGACGCACATACAGGAGCAGGCGCTAAAACTACTACAAGTTATTGTGTTCATTTTCTTTTATCTCATCATGACATACCAAATCAAACTACTATAACGAAAAAAATGATCATTATGATGATGATGATGATGATTAGTTTCCCATTTGGGGATCTATAAAGTTAATCCATCCATCCATCAGGTATAGTGCTATAAAGAATGAAAAGTTATAGATTTATGAAATGAATGACAACTTTCATGTTTTAGAGCAAATCGTTCTGCAGGTTATGATGCGTCTGATGATGGACTCAGGATGGTTCACTGAACACAGGTACTCGTTGTTACAGAAGAAGATCAAAGCCCCGTTCTACACTAAAAGTGTTTTTCAACTGGTTCTCTTTTAGCTCAATAACCCATGTATAGGAAACCTTCCCACAGTGTTTAGAGTGACGGTTTAAACAAAGAGTATAGGCCCACTTTACACACAAGGGCTGGGATATTTTCTAAAA
>NC_063203.1:26881862-26894362 GCF_017589495.1 Alosa alosa
TAAAGTTAAAATGGCACTGACCTGGCAATTTGTTTCGCCAAAGCCACTTACCGTAGGCTCCCCTCCAACTGAAAGAGATGATAACTGTCGCCGTGTTTTTGCTCGTGGAAACGTTGAACCGCGCGTAACGCTCCTATTTGCTCATTCAACTACTTACGGCATCATCCCCGGGGCTAAACCTTCTGTGGTACCCGTTCCCTCCCAAGGAAGGTAACTTCTGAGACACACCCTTTCTCACAGCTGCTCTCTCATTGGCGAATAACTCCATGAAGGACACCCAGACAGGAAAGAAAGAAATACTATTCGCAAAATCAGATGGCAATCTTTTTGTCCCGCCCATAACAGCTGCAGGGTACGCGTTGCTGAGGCAACTGGTATTACTGGTACTTGCAAACGTCAGGAGCAGGGTGCTGACTTGTAGTGTAAATAAACTGTATTGACTACTCTAACTAAGCTTGCAATAACTGGAAAGATGACGCACTCAAATTTGGATATATTCAATCGAATATTAAAGTGTGTTTGGTAAACAATTATAGGCCACTATTAAAAAAAATTGGCATAGCCTAAATCTTGAATTTTATTAATCAGTAATAATAAAAATCACCTCTCCACAGTTAAGTTTACTGAGCATAAATTTAGACCAAGCATGTTTTTTTTGTTTTTCATAACAAACAAGCTACGTTTACTGTAGATAGTCCTCATCCTAAATCTAGGATTCTAGATAGAAAGATACATGGATACTTTATTAGGATCAGAAAGTTGGAAACTATGCCTATACTCCGAGAGCAAAAGAAGACGCATCACAGGTGCAAACCTGTGGCCAAATGAAGAAAATATACACCAACATCTTTGTTTGTATGCGCACACTCCTTTTCTTTTAATAGGCAAGAGGAAATGTACAAAAAAGGGTCTAAACATTGGAATGTTGACAGCATAAATGCTGAGGTTCTACTTTGGTTTGAAGCAAAGCTGCCATCTAGTGTTTAAACATGGTCCCTGCAAGCCTTTGCCAGTATTACTGTAATGTATAATTTGCCTGCACAATAGGCTACAACAAAAGGGTGACAACATACAAAAGAGATGGTGAAGAAAGTGCATCAAACAACTTTGTTTCACTGAGAAGCTTCAGAGAGAATGTTGGGATGTCTGAGTCAGGCGGTGTTTAAGAGTACATTGTCAACTGCAACCACTGAGGAGAAAGCAGACAACACTGAACGTTACACAAAGCCTTAATGAATACTGGTTAATGAGTTACATTCAGACAGTATGTGGATCTGGCACGCCTGTGGCCCTGATCAGAGCTACTGTTGGCTGCTGTGTGATAAAGTGTTAATGTCTTTGGCTTTACCTCCTGAATGTCGACCTTAATGGTGCCGTTGTTGTCCTTGTCGAGTGTCTTAAATGCACCTAAAACACACACGAGACAAGATAAATCAGTTTGAGTCATTCAGCACCACACAGTGAAGTGCTATGACAGATAAAGGTAGGAAAAGTGACTGATAAAGATGTAGCATGGAAAATGAGAGGAATGAGAGAGGAGGAGGAAAGTGGTGGGGGCACGTGAAGGTCTCGCACACTCACAGCACATGGCATTAAGCCGGACTAGGCAGCCGATGTAGTTGTCAAAGTCCATGTTGCCGTTCTCATCGCTGTATCTGCGGATGATCATCTGGAAGATCTGGTCATTCAGGGGGAAGCCTGCAGAGAGACAGAACAGAGAGAACACTGCATTTTGGAACCACAAAGTGCTCTAGAATGTCATATAGTGGAATGAAATGAATGTTCTGTAATTCTAGATTCCACTGCATAAAACCACTGAGAGGCATCACTGAATACACAGGGGCCGAGTGGCGGTGGGGGTTGAGAATCTCATGAGGCTTTGAGAATGTTTCCCCTTCCTGTTTGGTCTGTGTTTCTATTGCATGTTTAGAAAAAAACAATCTCTTCAAGGATCTTTGGCATAATCTGAAAGGAGAACGTTTTCACTGTTCTACTTTACAATCCTTGAATGTTTTGTTGAAAACGTTAGAAGCCAAACTACTAAAACTAATAAACCACAGCATTCAATGACAAAAAAAAGGTTGAACATGATTATGGACAAACAAGTGGTCAGTCATTCACATCCCCATCATTCTGTCTCCAAGGGTGACAGAAAAACTACAGTGCGTTGTCATGGTAACTTAACGCACCTGCAGCTTTGAAGGCACCTGGCAGTTCATCCGCTCCTATGATTCCTGAGCGATCTTTGTCATACTGCTTGTAAATGGTCTGCAACAAGGGACAACAGTCTATGTTTAACTCCAATGCAAAGACTCTTGCGTTGCAATCATGTGATTTGTGTTTCAACACTGTGATATAGGTTTGAACATTTTGAAAGGTTAGATTTCAGAGTTTAGAGGTCGCCTTACCTGCCATTTCTTGATGTTATTCCAAAGGTATTTGAATTCGTGAAAGCCCAGTTTACCAGTACTGTCACTCTGTGAGAGCTGGGTTAAGGGAACCATCTTCAAAAGCAATCACTGAAATCAAACAATTACATACCACACTTTTTGCATGACATGCTACCTATATTGTATGCAGGCTCCATAACCCAAAAACATGACATCAGAAATCAATAAAAGAACTCTGTACACCAACATTATTAACATTTTCCAATCAGTTATTTTCTTAATATCCATATCATGCACAGGTTCTTGTTCAAATACAGCCTAGCCTACATGATTTTCAAAATAGGCCTATTGTCAGGATCTGGCCCGGACCGTTGGGTTAACGGTGCCACCCTGGTGGCCCTTTTGTGTATTGTCCTGTGTTTGTTTTTCCTGTTCCCCATGTGCTTTGTGTTACCTGCCTGTCACCTGCCCATGTGTGCTAAAGCATTGGAATAACGTTAGTAATTTAACATACAGGACTCTAATTTGATAGTTTGCACAAAGTGAAAAGCCCTATGTCTAACCACAGCTAACTAATCCAAATCAATTTGCAAACAGCATGGGCAAGATATTGAAGGGCAAACAATGATAAGTCAGTGTGATGCTCCCAAATGCCACACAATAGCTATAGTTCATGCACCCGAACTTCACTTGTTGACAGAGTTTGCCTGCCATTTAAATTAGGGCCCAGTCTTATGCAAAACTGTGATGGTATGGACAATGCACTGGCCCTGTGGTGGAGCTAAGATATCATATGATCCAATACAGCCATGAAGGCCATAAAAGTAAGAGTTCAGTCTATCCATCCAAGTTCTATTCAAAACTTTTATCTGAGGATAACTACATTGTAGAATGTGAGAACAGCACACTATTGAGATTTGTGTCAGATGAGCATGGACTTTAACTGGAGCTTAATTCAGATTGTTTTTAGTTTTGTTTTTAAAATGAGAAACTGTGTAGGAAGGATACATCCATGACCGCCACCATGCTCCTACAGGACTCGATGGTGAAGCCGTCTGTTTTCATGTCAGCATCTGCATGTAACACAAAATGAAACATTTACAACACATTCACATTTACGGTCATATTCACACAACGTATCTGAATAACTGAAAGGTGTGGAACAATGCAGGCACATAGTCAGTTAAATAATGGCCACTGAAAGCAAACAGCCAAACATGAAAAATATGTTTCACTTTAGAATAAGAGACACGAGAAAGACCTTTTTTCTTGAATGAACACATAGACACGTCTGTTAGACAGGTGATGGCAGAAACACATATTAAAAAAAGAGTAACTGCAGCATGTGGCAAACATGACTAGAGAGTCAGAGCACTCACGTTTTGTTAGAATTTTGTTGAGGATGCTCATGAGCTCGTTGGGGCTGACCTCCATGTCCTGCGGAAGAATTGAGGACAAAAAAAATGGATGTGTCACCAAAGGGAAGAATTACTCACACACACAGAGAATCAGTCACTAAACACCACCCATAGATTCAAAACAGACTTCATGGAAAAGGTGCTGCAACATGTAAAAATTAAGAAAATGTACCAAAGTGTTTTGTTTTTTTATTTGTATCTATGCTCATGACTGTCTTACCCTGAACATCTAATACCTGTAGTGCCATAAACTGAATACTGAAACTTCACTAATAGGTGTAAGTCTGTGGGGGGCAGTGGATGGGTTAGATTAAATATGGTGAGAGTTGAACATGCAGTTGCCATGATTCTGCTACCTGTATAGATTCTTTTAGCACCTATGCCATAGATTACCAAGGCTATTAGGTTGTTATTACGTTATTAGCCAACGCTAAAGCGAGACAAAGCCCCAACCTGTCTTTCTGGACTTTTCTGTGGACATTTCTTGTTCTCTAACGTGACTTGGCTTTCTGTTCGACATCTATTGTCCCCCTTAGTAGCTCCAGTTTGACTGAAACTTGACACCTGAGTTACCAAAAGCACACACCCCTCGGCCACACACACCCTACTGCTCGAATCCTTAATGCTGCCAAAACATACCCCACAGCAGCTGACTGATGGAAATGCACACAAACAGGAGGAATCAACAAAACAACTCAGTGCTCCAAAGCACTTTAAGCCAACAAAGCTTAGTCACTGTTGGAAACAGGCTCTTTCCTCACCAGCACAACACCAGCCAGGACAAGCTCATATAATACCAGCAGTCAGAGCCAACACTAAGACCACAGCCCAACTATCGAAACAAAAACAAAAAAAAAAAAAAAAATGTTATGCTGTTGTTGTTCCAATAGCTGGGCTGTGGTCTTAGTGTTGGCTCTGACTGCTGGTATTATATGAGCTTGTCCATACGCACTTAGGTGATGTGTGTGCTATCTAAGCTAGCCTCTATCTCCAGTCCAGTGAGCGTCTGGCTGGAGAGAGAGCAGCGAAACGCCCAGCCTCCTGCAGACCAAACACTGCTTTTAAAAAGCCTATAAAGACCCTGCCGGCTTCCCCTTAGAGCAAACTGTGGCCATTGATTGTCCATCCTCTTTCCTGGACACCGGCTGTTACAGCTATTGATAAAACATATATTTAGCAGCCCATGCTTTGTGTCTGTGTAGGTTGTCTTGACAGAATGAGAGTTCTATTCTATTCTATTCTATATTCTGTTACACTCTAAATCAATGTGCAACAAGCCATTCAACCACCATCAGATCTGTTAGTCATTAGCTTCAGCTACGGTCTTTGGCACGGCTTCCCAACCCATAACCACATCCGCGCCCAGTGATGACTCTCTCTCTCTCTCACACACATACTCACACACACACACACACACACACACACACACACACACACACACACACACACACACACACAGAAACCACCCCCAGATCTCTTTTTTCACAACAGTGTTCATAGGGCCTTAGCGACGCCCAGCACAACAATGGCAGGAATGTAGAATAAAGAAATGGGACGAGTCACTGCTCCCATGTCCCATTCACCAGACATCTGAAGAGGACGATCAAAAACACCTGTCAATCACTACAATAACTTAGAGTAAACTCCACAGGAGCACACAAACTGTATAGTCATTACAGTATACTACACAGTGGAGGCTAGGAGCTCGGGGCATAACATAGCACTGTATTGTAACTCCATAGTGATAGCATAGTACTGTAACTGGACAGGTTGCATGTCATGTTTTGGGGTGGTGCAGACATTATGTGTAGACAGCAGGGTGGTGCAGGAATTTCATGAATCTGTCACAGACAGGAGACGGGCGAACTCAACCAACCAGCTCACACACACAATGTCAAACAATGCTGGAAGGACCACACCCAAACAACGAATTCCCAGCTCAGAAATTGGAATAGCTGGCACAGCTATCTGCACTGTCAGGAACCTCAATCTGGGATTTAATATCTCCCTCTGAAGCCGCGGCATCCAAAGTAGAAACCAAAACACTCGTATGTGGTTCCGTTTTGTAATGGTGATGTGTAACAGAGCGGTTATGCTGATGTCGTAAATGCAGCAAGGTGCATTGGGCCTGAATGAAACCTCATATCGTTTCCCCAAATCTCTTCCCATACTTCTAAATGTCTAAATGCCTAAATGTCTGTAAGTTGTAAACGGCGCCTTGCAGAGTTGAGAGTGTGCTTCACTGCAGAGATGCTGGACATGGTCAGCAGAGTACTCACATCTCCAGCCAGCTGATGGAACACCTTGCGGAACTTTGCCTCCTCATCATTCTCGTGAGACTGAGCGTAGGCCAGCGGTCTACGAGCAGGGGGCTGAAACACACAGAGAGCACACTGTAAACACCAGTCTCACACACACACACACACACACACACACACTACACACACACCGGTCTACGAGCAGGGGACTGAAACACACAGAGAGCACACTGTGAAACACCAGTCTCACACACACACACACACACACACACACAAACACACACACACACACTACACACATCAACAGTGGGCAAACTGTCCTATCTCTCACCACAGGCATCTCACCACAGGCAACAGATATGTATAGTTTACAAACAGCTAATTCTAACCATGAAAGCAGCAGTGTCTGAAAGACATAATGAAAAAGCCTTGAGACGACAAGATATCAAATTAAAAGCCTTGAGACGACAAGATATCAAATTAAGCTACTCACTGGGTCTGAGGGTACAAACTGGCCGGGGTCGACGTTGCTAAAACATTTTAAAAATGGACAAACATAACATTAGTGATTAAATGTGTGATAACCACATCAATTCAACTCCCTACCACCACCAACAGCTAACCTGTGTTTCAGATTAGCCATACATTTAAATAGCCAAACACAACTTATGACCTGAATTTCAAGTTAGCCATAAATTCAAAATTCATGAAAATTCAGGAAGACAGTCCTAGTTGCTTTGTTTCAAAGTTCAGTATGTCACTGTTTTACCTCACAACATCCAGAATCCCACCAATGAGTCTTTTAGCCAAAAACATCCTGTGTTTTTGTATGCACTGTATGCCACCCAAGTGCCTTCAAATGTATGTCTGAGAAGGAAAAACATAAACAGTGACTGTATTTGTTTACAGACAGAAATAAAAGTGACACATTAAATTTGCATCAGACAAACAGCCAAACACACATTCGCTACACACACACACACACACACACACACATCACCACCACCATTTTATTTTAGTGTATAAGATTTGATTAATTTTGAACGTTGTATTATGAAATAGCTAATTGGTCTGGACACAGACACTCACATCCCAAGCCTACTGTCGTGGATCGACCAATCGCAAAGTTGTTTTGGCTGTAACTTTAGGGATAGGCTATTGCATAACAGCATGAAGACTTCCACAAAATCAGTTTTAGTTTATCGACATAACTTATAGGGATGAAATAACGAATCGGAAGCTAGGCTATATTGGCTAACTCATCAAAGTTATCAAAACACATCTGTTTGACATAGCCTACGTCGCAGCTCTGGCTTTTCTTCTCGAAACAAATAGCCAAAAAGTCATTAAAGTTGAAGAACGGCAGACTTTCTGGTCAAATAACAAACATAATTTGGCAAAGACAAGTGTAAAAAGAAGCACTTACGGGCACTTCGCCGGTGTAGACGTTCAGAAGTGAGAAAGAATGTTACTGTAGGCAACCTCGAATGGGCACCAGACCAGTTTCAGCGCAATTGTCCAACCCTTTTTACTGAGAGGAGGATCCACACCACACCCTCGCTAGTCGCTAGTCGAGAAACCAGTTTGATCAGTTTGATCACTGGGTCCTATCATCTGTCGAATTGTCCAGCTCTTAAACACACGCAGACCCACTAGTTGGTTGTCATGCAGAACCAGAACCTACAGTTAAAACGACAGAGCAAATGACAAAAGCAAAACTAATATGAGCTGTTAAATGTTGGGTAAGGCCAAAAATGAGCGCAATGAGCAACATCATTCCATCGTCATATTTAGAAATGCCGTCTTGCGGAACAGACAGTGTCATCTAGCAGATTGATCATTTGGAGGTTTCAGAGTTACGGCGAGTAAATTAAAGTTTAATTTATAAATGTGTCAAGTTCAAAGTTAAGTTTATGGTCGTGTACTCATAAATAAGGATTTATCAGTAATGACATTTCTGATGCTCAAGAGCCAGCTCAACTTCAATGAATAAATTAAAGGCCTAATTTAAAACGGTAGGCCTAATTAATTAAACAATATACCCTACTGAAGTTTCACAACACATAGTGCTGCACATAGGCCTTATAGCCTACTAAAACTGTAAACAGACAAACTCAGAGATTTAAGGACATTTGACTAAAGCCGTGGCCTACAAAGACGCATGTGTGTCGCCACCCACTGAAATGACGTCATTTATTATGTAGAACCGCGGAAGAGATTGTTCGTAGAGTTGTAACGTCGATTGCCTTGTAAATGGAAATGGCGTCTTTTCCGACCACGTCATTAACGTCCGGCTCCTTAAGAATATTATTTTATGTCTTTATTTTAGAGTTATTATTAATTCAGCCATTAAACGCGGTGTCAGAGCCGGGGAAATGGATCTTGAAGGTGGACAGTGTAAGTTCGCATGCGCGTCTGGTTACATGGGGTACCGTTCTGTAATTAGGCGTAACATTGGCTATCTGCATTCCTGTGTATGTGTTATAACTGATCGCTGTCCACTGTGATAAATACATATTGGGGCGTTATAATCAACTTTCAGTCAGGTCGGTGTGTCATGAAGAGATAGGCCTTGTTGAACTCTGTGTTTTTTTTTATTTCCTGATGTCCTATATTGCTTAAAATAAAGGGTTAGCTAACGTTAGCGGTGCTATCTTGACGAAATAGCTGTCGCAGTTGAAAAGCTATCAACATCACATTGCTAACGGTCAGTTATCATTTAGGGTAGCGGGTAGTAGTTGACACGAAAACGGACAGAGACTGATTATCACTGCCACCAAGCAATTGCTTTTGAACTTTAAAGTTCAGGCTTCGTTAACATTAAGTTCTAACTCGACATCATTATCCCGCTGTTCCAGTTCAACGGCACATGCCTGGCTTACAGGTTTAGCTGCCTACCCTTTTCCTGGTGTTTACCTCTTCCTGTTAAATATGCACGGCTGTTGATTTGTCAATTCAGTTCATTGTCAAATCTTAACACTCCACTCTGTTGTTCAGTAGTAGTGGTGACAAATATGTTTCCCCAACATATTCTGCTCACACTAGAATTGCTTCTTGTGCAAGATGACTAAAACATCTATTGTATTAACATCTATAGTGACCAAAGTACCTTTGCACTAGGAAGCACCTAGTGCATAATAGGTGAGTGAGAGTGTGGTCAGGTTGCAGTGCATCTTGAAACCCTTTGGAAGAGCTGAGACTGACCCTGGCACAGAGCAAAGTTTTCCTTTGGTGGCAGGTGTGGAATGCTTGTAGAATGTTTTTAGGATTCACACACTCCCAACAGGTGCATTAAATTACCGTTTGTCTCCTTTGCATGTAGGACATGATCACGAATAAGGAAAACTATTTCCTTTTCTCGAAGACGATGTTCAACAACACAATCATTGAACTGAAATGTAAGTAATCACTAAGACGTGTTTTTTTTTGTCATTACATCACAAGCCAGAGGCATCTGTTGTAAAGTTCACCTTCTTAGTGATACTTACGTTACTCCTCTGTTTGAGCAGTGTGTTTGTAAAACCAGGGTATGGAGTTTCAAACTGAGAGGAAAGTTATAAGTCCCACTTACTTTTACAGACCATACTCACCTAAATAAAGAATGGCTGGCTCCAAAGGCAAACAAATGAGATGTAGTCATAGTTTGTTAAACCATAGTTTGTTAACTGACTGTGAAAGCTATGGGTGGGTTGGGTCACCAACAATATAACCAACTTGGGTGGTTACAGTATGTGGAAGGGTTTAGACTGGTGTGTTCCATCATAAATGGAAATTTGTTACATTTCCTGTTTGATGTTTGTATTTCCAGGGTCCTCTCACTGTCCAGATGTCAATGTCTCTTTCTCTGTATCCTGGGTCCTGCGTAGCTCACGCTGTTATGATGAAATTTTCACTAGTGATGTAAGTGACTCATCAGCCTCGCATGAACGAACCCACAACATATTAGCACAAATGTGATAAGATCCTAGTTAGCAGTCTCAACTCTTAGGCTTGGGGTTAAGCATTCCTCTATTGAGCAATGGCTATTGTTATTGTGGAGATACATAGATGCAAATAGACAAACAGGTCTACGTTGAAATCTTGTGTGAAATGCGGCATAACCGAGTACATTTGCAATTAGAGTTTATTTTCTAAAATGATTAGACTAGTACTGTTAGGGTTTTGAAATTGTATTTTTTTTTATTCTTCAAACTGGTACAAGGTACAACCTTACTACAATGAGCGTACTTACTACAATGAGCGTACTTACTACAATGAGCGTACTTACTACAATGAGCGCACTTACAGATGAGGCCGGGAACTGACCGATCAGTATGGCTGTTTTTGTTGTTTTCCTCCCTGAAGCTCACTAAATACTTCAGCTCTGTCAGCGTCGAGCAGGAGGGGGGTACAGGCTCGTACATCCGTCATGAATACAATCCTATCCTGTGTCCATCCCAGTCCAGCGCCATGGCGGTACGTGGGTCTGTGAGTGCCTATGTTTGTGTGTGAGTGCTTAGGGTTGTGTGTTAGGGCCTATGTTTGTGTGTGAGTGCTTAGGGTTGTGTGTTAGGGCCTATGTTTGTGTGTGAGTGCTTAGGGTTGTGTGTGAGTGCCTATGTTTGTGTGTGAGTGCTTATGTTTGTGTGTGAGTGCCTATGTTTGTGTGTGAGTGCCTATGTTTGTGTGTGAGTGCCTATGTTTGTGTGTGAGTGCTTAGGGTTGTGTGTGAGTGCCTATGTTTGTGTGTGAGTGCTTAGGGTTGTGTGTGAGTGCCTATGTTTGTGTGTGAGTGCCTATGTTTGTGTGTGAGTGCCTATGTTTGTGTGTGAGTGCCTAGGGTTGTGTGTGAGAGCTTAGGGTTGTGTGTGAGTGCCTAGGGTTGTGTGTGAGTGCCTAGGGTTGTGTGCGTGCATGTGTTTGTTCCAGAAAGCATGTTTGTGTGTGTGTGCTCAAGACATGTATATGATTTGTTAATGAATATGTTTTGCTCATACGCATCGTAATGGAACATTACATATAATGTCAGTTCTTTTTGGGGAAAGTGACTGTTGTTTATACACTATTTGTAATGTCATTATAAATGATTTAACAATACTTACATACATGTTACTTCTGTGTTCTCTAGTTTGCGGTGGAGAATTTTGATGTTCCAATAAGGCTTAAGGAAGGAAAGCCACAGGTATGCAAGACCCTCTCATGACATCTTAGCTTGGCTCATTATAGCATAGTCAGTTGTTTTCCCACATTACAGTCAGTCGTTTATAACCACAGGATAGTCAGTCGTCATAGTCAGTCGTTTATAACCACAGTATATCTTAGATGGAGGGAGTGTTAGATTGATTGTTAATTATTTTGGGTAAATAGAATGATCCTGCTGTTTGTGGTTATCAGAATACTTCATGGGTGGGGGCCATTTGCTTTCTCATCAGAGCTGTCATTCTTGCAGAGATAAATCACCTAGTGCCTAATGCATTGCATGTTTGCTCTCATATAAAATGTCAAACGAGCCAACATTGTTATGTTCAAAGGTCATTTTTTAGAGCACGAGGTTGATGTGTTTTTCTCTCTTTATTTCTTTACAGGCTACAGTGAACAATGTGAGACACAGGAGAGAAGCAGAAAATAAAAAGGTGGGAGTGATGGACCTGCAGTAGAGGCAATGTTATTATCCAGGGGCTGGTTTCTCACGCAAGGCTCGTGTCTAGAAAGCTGCTACACCAATGTCACTATAGGCAAAGTTATTATCCAGGGGCTGGTTTCTCATGCAAGACTCGTGTCTAGAAAGCTGCTACACCAATGTCACTATAGGCGTTGTTATTATCCAGGGGCTGGTTTCTCATGCAAGACTTGTGTCTAGAAAGCTGCTACACCAATGTCACTATAGGCAATGTTATTATCCAGGGGCTGGTTTCTCACGCAAGGCTCGTGTCTAGAAAGCTGCTACACCAATGTCACTATAGGCAAAGTTTGAGTTTTACCTTTTTTCCGAAAATGTGATTGGCTTTTAACAACTCAGGACTCCCAGTTACAGATCCATCAAACTCAATGAATGTTATTGACTCATATTGATCTAAGTGGTTTGATTCCCTCTCATAAGGTCTCTGGCCAGTGGCCACACTACATATTCAGTTTACATACAGTTTACATTACATAGTTTTGACTGGGAGGAAACCAAAGTCAAAGTCTGAGTGTTGCTATTGGCTTGGTCTCAAAGTCCCATAAGCAAAAGGAAAGTATTGTAGCTGGTGGGAAGCCTTAATGCTTCTCTCTGGGCAACAGTGGCCCCTGCTGGTTGGTCTGGGTATTGGTTAGAAGAAATGTAGGGTGCAGACTGAGTACCGGTAGAATTGAGTCCTCCTTGGATCGCAGGCAAGTTTTGCATTGTGAGATACCTATCTATTCACAGTGAATTGGGAAATCTTCATGGTGTAGCTTTATGGTGTGATGTAACA
>NC_063203.1:26896862-26899362 GCF_017589495.1 Alosa alosa
ACATACACACACACACACACACACACACACACACACACACACACACACACACACACACGGACCTCACCTCATCTGATGTGATGTGATATGATGCAAGATGTGATTTGATTGTTTTTTTTTTTTTTTTTTACAAATTAAATTACATTCAAGCTCTAAATAACAATGTGATTCTACAGGCACGATGGCATCCTTTAAACGAGCACATTTTTCATGTGATATCTAAATTTGTGATGTACATGTTAGCAATATTGTAATAATTGGCAACACCATCATTTATTTACAAGTGAGTAAATAAATTATGGTGTTGCCAATTATTACAACATTGCTCATTATGACATTATTAGTGAGTGGATTAGTGAGAAGATTGTAGGTTACGTTATTGGAAGTTATTGCACTATTCATGGTTATGGCATTATTAGTACCGTATTTTCCGGACTATAAGTCGCACTTTCTAGTCTATAGAAGTCGTATTCATATACAAGTCTCACCTGACTATAAGTCTATAGTTTGGCTGGTCCTGCGACTTATAGTCAGGTGCGACTTGTATATGAAAAAAATTATATAATTGAACATGTTTTTAAATGTTAATTTATATTAACTGGCATGAACCCTACATGAAACATTAGCGTCTACAGCCTAGAGAGAGCGCTCTCAAATGCACAAGTCCTCTGCACTTTCAGGCAGAGATTAGTGCTTGTGCTATGCCTGAAACACACGTGCATACTTAAATCCTCAAATGGCTGGGATTCTATTTATAACCGGGCCTCAGATTCGGACAAATAAAAGCCAGTATAATTTTGTTTCAATTTAACTCATAAAAGAGGTCTTTTTAATAATTTATAATGTTGGTTGGTTTAATATTGTTGCCAATGAAAAGTCATCTTCCCACACCATGAGTCTCCAACACGTTGATCTCAAGCTACCAGTCGCACGCAGCCCCTTTCTGAGCTAGAGGCTGAAGCAATAACCTACATTTAAACACAATTGTTGCTACCAGGCATCAGCCTACGAATTTTATAAAAAAAAGTAAATCATGCATAATTTAAAAAATAACTAAATTTAGGCTATCTTAGACCTCTTTGGCTATACGGAATAGACCTCTTTGGCTATACGGAATACGGTTTCACTTGCAGCACAGCACACGTTCCATGAATGAATGAAAGCGGATGCCTTATCTGCTTAATAAGCGGATGGAAATCCCAACACTCTTTCATACATGAAACTTAATAGTGAACCATTAAATACCCCACAGATTTCAGTGGTCATCAGTCCGATATTTAGCAATATAATCAAACAGTCCAAGCGTAAATCAAATCTCAAATTGAACATCTTCTGCTTTTTGATAGCCTACCGGTATGCCGCTCCAAGCGAAAAAGTAGGCCTATGTCTCACAATAAAACGCAAGAAATAAAGGCCTATAGCTGATCGCTGTTTTGCTACTAATTATCTTTCACGTAATGAATATGCACAGAAAGTGAAAGTAGGCCTACTATGCGCTCTGTGTCTGTATAGCTGTCTGTTCACGTCCGCAATCGATTATAACGTTCCTCAAATGGAGAACACATCCATGTTCTCTCGCGTTATAGGCTGTCATGCTTCTGTGTTTGCAAAATTTCTGACGGTTCCTGATCGCTAAACGTTTGTCGATAGCATTTGATGCAGAAGCACCTATAATTTGACTTCAGCGGTGACAAATCCTGCTGAGAGAGAGAGAGAGAGCAACGAGAGAGAGAGAGAGAGGCAGCCCCAAAGTGGTCCTGCGCGCGCGTCTGTCTCTGCATGGGGTTCAATTGAAGTTCGAGTTGGTCCGTCCAGTCACCTCCTGGTCACCTCCATCACCTCCTTGCTGCAGCTTCGGTCTGCACGTCCTTTTAAAAACGCATCTTTTTCTCTCTCAAGCATTTAATCTGCTGCCGGCTTGTCTCTCCACATCGTCCAAAATACTTGATTGCATTGCATTCTCCACATTTTTCATGTACCACATCAGCATTTTTGTTCATTGAATCTTTTGTAAATTGCTTTACAATTACCGTCGGGCCTATAGGCCTATTACATGGCTTGCCTCAGCCCGGTCCGTCCTTTTAAAACCGTCTTTTTCTCTATCATTGAGAGTTTAATCTGCTGCCAGCTTGTTACTCCACGTCGCCTTAAAATGCTTGATTGCATTGCATTCTCCACATTTTTTAGCTAAATTTTCATGTATCATATCAGCATTTTTGTTCAGTGAATCTTTTGTAAATTGCTTTACAATTACCATCGGGCCTAGGCCTATCGGACTGGCTTGCTTCAGTCACGTCTAAAACTGCATCTTTTTCTCTCTCGTGTGCATTTAATCTACTGCCAGCTTGTGACTCCACATCGCCCAAAATGCTTGATTGCATTGTATTCTCCACATTTTAGATACATTTTGGTGTACCACATGGCATTTTCTTTCAGTGAATCTTTTACTTTGCAATCACCTTCCTGCCCTCCTCTTGGCTGCCTTCACTCCTTCGTCTTC